>NC_142438.1:26531363-26833977 GCF_059453495.1 Arachis ipaensis | reverse complement strand
GCACGTGGCGCATGTGACACGTCTGCGTCGTCCACGCGTTCGCGTCATTTGTGCAGATTCCAGTCCACGCGATCGCGTCAAGCACGCGATCGCGTCATTGCGATTTCCTCCATTCCGCGCGGTCGCGTGAGCCATGCGTCCGCGTCGGTATTCGCTGGTCATCTCCTTGGCTTCTTCTCTTTCTCTGCAGAAACTTCATCAAATCCATCCGAATGCTACCTAAATTAAATAAAATTGCACAAAACTCAAAATAGATGCAAATATAATTAATTCTTAATTAAACTCAACAAATTAGATGCAAATTCACTAGGAAAAGATAGACAAGATGCTCACGCATCACAACACCAAACTTAAACTGTTGCTTGTCCTCAAGCAACTAACACTAATATAGGCTTAGGATGTGAATTTGCATGAGAATGAGAGTTCGATTAAGCTCATGTCTCTTCTTATAGTAGGGTTTACAACTGCAATCCTGAACAGTTTTGGCATCTCACTTTATCCTTTGAAGTTCAGAATGATTGGCATCCATAGGAACTCAGAATTCAGATAGTGTTATTGATTCTCCTAGTTCAGTATGTTGATTCTTGAACACAGCTACTTTATGAGTCTTGGCTGTGACCCTAAGCATTTTGTTTTCCAGTATTACCACCGGATACATAAATGCCACAGACACATAATTGGGTGAACCTTTTTAGATTGTGACTCAGCTTTGCTGGAGTCCCCAGTTAGAGGTACCCAGAGTTCTTAAGCACACTCTTTTTGCTTTGGATCACGACTTTAACCGCTTAGTCTCAAGCTTTTCACTTGACACCTTCACGCCACAAGCACATGGTTAGGGACAGCTTGATTTAGCCGCTTAGGCCCCCTCCTATCCATTAATGCTCAAAGTCTTGGATCCTTTTTTACCCTTTGCCTTTTAGTTTAAAGGGTTATTGGCTTTTTCTACTTACTTTTTTTCTTTATTTTATTTTAATTTTTTTTCTTTTGTTTTTTTTCCGCAAGCTTTGTGTTTTTCACTGCTTTTTCTTGCTTCAAGAATCAATTTTATGATTTTTCAGATTATCAATAACATTTTTCTTTTTCATCATTCTTTCAAGAGCCAACAATTTTAACATTCATAAACTTCACTATCAAAAAATATGCACTGTTCATGTCATGCATTCAGAATCACAGAAAATACCACCACATTTAAGTAAATAAGACTATTATTCAATATAGACCCACTCTCTCATGCAGTATATCACTCTTATATTTTTTTATTTTTGATTTAAGCTCAGTGAGTAATACATGAGACATCTTTTCAGAATTAAAGTAATAGGAAAACTAAACTAGTCCTAGGATTCTAACTAATAAAGGATCATGCAACAAACAAAGCAAAATAACAGGAAACCGGAACATAACATAGAAAAAGAGGGGAGGAATAAAAAATGAAAGGAACTCAACCACCTTAATTATCCTAGCGGTCGCTTTATTCTTCAGGTTGTGCTCCTTCGCGAAGATGATTCACCTCCCTTTTGTACTAGAAAACCTATAAGCGCAGCATCAACACCAAATTTAAAGGTTTGCTTGTCCTCAAGCAAATAAGAACTGAAAATAGAAGAGACAAATATTAAAATGAAAGAAAGAAAAAAAATAAAAGGATAAGAAAATAAGAGAGAATTCGGATTGGGAGAGAGAGAGAAAGAAAACTGGGTGGCGCAAGCGACGCGTTCGCGTGCAGCACGCGATCGCGTACGTCGCGCATTCTTCATAATGACGCGATAGCATCAGGCACGCGTTCGCGTTGATGGCCATATATGCAACTGATGCGAACGCGTCAGTCACGCGTCCGCGTGACCAAATTTGTGCTTTAAGCACACTTCTTGCCCCAAGCTGGCACAACTCTCTGCCCAAATGCTCTTTTACGTCGAATTTGCAGGTCACGCGATCGTGTCGGTGACGCGACCGCGTGAATGACGAAAATCACAAACGACGCGAACGCGTGAGGTACGCGATCGTGTGGGATCGTTTGTGCGAAAGGCTCCATTCTGGCGCCACTCCCGCGTAACTCTCTGTAACTTTTTATTTTTTCTCGCACCCGTAGATGACGCGTTCGCGTCAGCGACGCTGCCACGTCGGGTACTTTTTTTTTTTGAAATATAGCTTGAGGTGTTTAGTTCCTTGAAGAACATAGCTGCATGATCAGAAAATTAGTAAGAACTCAAAAAAATAAAATAAAATAACTAAGAAAACTACTACTACGAAAAATAGCTAAGGATACGAATTTATCGGGTTGCCTCCCGATAAGCGCTTCTTTATCGTCACTAGCTTGACGGTCAGCTCCTCTAAGGAGGAGGATCATAGGGGCTCAGCTCTTCATCCCTTACTTTGAACTTCTTTCCTGTGTCTCCATAACGTAGCTCAATATGCTCCAGAGAGAGGATTTTGATTACTGTATAAACCCATGCCGGATTGCTGGTCAACACCACCTTCATTCCTGGGGAGAAACCTTCAGTGGGGATCTTTTTGTTTCTCCATCCTCTGGGTATTTTTTTTCTTGTTGGGGACCTCCTCCTTGGTGGATGATGCAGTTTCAACACCAAACTTAGGTTTGATGTCAGGCGAAATTTTATCGGTTGTCACCACAGGAGGTTTGAGTTGCAAATTCTGTTGTGCATCATCAGGGGGTTCTTGAAGGTTTGGATCAATAAGCTCAGCCTGCATGCACCTCTCTTCTTCACCTGTTGAATGTACATCTTTGAAGACATGAAATACTATTTGCTCATAATGCACCCTAAGCACTAATTCACCCACTTCTACATCAATCAGAGCTCTTCCAGTGGCTAGAAATGGTCTTCCTAGAATTATAGAGGCATTCTCATCCTCCCTTGTGTCAAGAATCACAAAGTCTGCTGGGAGGAAGAACTTACCCACTTTAACCAAGATGTTTTCCACTAATCCGTATGCAGGCTTCATAGATTTATCTGCCATCTGTAAGGCTATCTTTGTGGGTTGTGCCTCTTGGATTTGCAGCTTCTTCATCACAGATAAGGGCATTAGATTTATGCTTGCCCCTAGATCACATAGGGCTTTCTCAAAGGTTGTGCTACCAATGGTGCATGGAATTTGAAAGCTCCCTGGATCTGGCATCTTCCTTGGCAAGTTATTCTGAATGACAGCACTACATTCCTTAGTCAGGACTACTGTCTCATCTCCCTTTAAACGCTTTTTCTTTGACAACAGCTCCTTCATGAACTTGACATAGATAGGCATTTGCTCCAAAACCTCAGCAAAAGGAATATTGATTTGTAACTTTCTGAAGATTTCCAAGAAGTTTGAAAACTGCTTGTCCTTGGTCTCCTTTTGAAGTCTCTGAGGATACGGCATCTTAGGCTTGTACTCAGGAGCCTTTGGCAGTGTAGGATAAATGTCAAGAGAGTCTGGGAATGGGTTGTTTGCACACTTTGGAGGGGCGTGCTCTACTTCTTCCTTCTTCTCATCTGGAGCTTCCTTTTCAACTAGCTCTTCATTGGCCTTGGTCTCAGAGCCAGCTACTTTACCACTTCTCAATTGAATAGCCTTGCAATCTTCTCCTGGGTTCACCACTTTATCCTCTTGAAATGTACTTGCAGACTTCTCAAGTATTTGCTTGCTCAGTTGGCCCACTAGCACCTCTAAGTCTCTAATAGAGGCTCTGGTTTCCTGTATAACTTGTGCTTCCGTACTTGCCACTTGTTCACTTATTACGGTGATAGCCTTGCATTCCTCTCTTGGATTTGGAATTGTGTTACCAGGAAGGCTATTAGTGGTCCTCTGATCAATTTCATTAACCTTTGTGGCTAATTGACCCATTTGAATCTCTAGGTTTTTGATGGATGCTCTGGTTTCCTGTCTAAAACCTATCAATATTGCTTCCAAATGATTGTTCTGCTGAAAACCACCCTGAGAACAATTGTTGAAGTTCTGAGGTCTCTGAGGTTGGTCCCTCCACCCAAAATTTGGGTGATTTCTCCATCCCTGGTTGTATGTCTTAGAATATGGATCATTGTTGGGATTCCTAGGGTCACTCCCCATGTAATTCACCTGTTCATAAGAAGGTTGAGCATAATCATGATTATCATTTTGAATAAAATTACCTGCCATGTCATAGGAGATTTCTTGGGGTGGATTTTAAGTGTTGATAGCTGAGACTTGCATGCCATCCATCTTTGAGTAAGTAGATTTATCTGTTGAGACATAAGCTTGTTCTGAGCAAGAAGAGCATTAACAGCTTCCACTTCCAACATGCCTCTCTTCTGAGGGGTCTCAGAGTTCACAGGATTCCTGTTAGATGAGTATAAATATTGGTTGCTTGCAACCAATTCAATCAGCTCAATAGTTTCTTCTGGTGTCTTCTTCTTGTGCAGTGAACCGCCTACAGAAGTGTCTAGGCTCATCTTGGACATCTCACCCAAACCTTCATAAAAGATATCTAGTTGGGTCCATTTGGAGAATATGTCCGGAGGGCATTGCCTAGTCAGTAGCTTGTATCTTTTCCAAGCTTCATAAAGAGTTTCACCCTCCTTCTGCCTGAAAGTCTGAACCTCTAACATAAGCTTAGTCAGCTTCTTTGGTGGGAAAAATTTAGTGAGAAACTCTGTAACAACCTTGTCCCAAGTATTCAGACTCTCTTTTGGTTGTGAATCTAGCCATAGCTTTGCTTTATCCCTCAGAGCAAACGGAAAAAGCATGAGTTTGTACACCTCTGGGTTCACTCTATTTGTCTTTACAGTGTCACATATCTGTAGAAAATCAGATATAAATTGATTCGGGTCTTCGTGAGGAAGACCATGATACTGACAATTTTGTTGCACCAGGGTGACCAATTGTGGCTTCAACTCAAAGTTGTTTGCAGTTATAGGAGGCACCACAATGCTCTTTCCATAAAGATCTGCAGTAGGAGCAGAATAAGAGCCAAGCACTCTCCTCTGTTGATCATCCCCATTCGGATTTACCACATTGGCATTAGCGTTATTATTTGCCATAGTGGATTCTGCAGTCTTGCAAAGTCTTGCTTGTTGTAAACGTCGCCTGAAAGTTCTTTCAGGTTCAGGATCAAAGTCTAAGAGATGTTCTTTGTCTCTGTTCCTGCGCATACACAAGCAAAAAATAAGAAAAAATGGGACTCTCTACGTTAGAGTGCAGAGAAGTCCCTGTGAGGTAACCTGTGTAAAATAATAAAATAAAAATACTAAATAAATAAATAAATAAATTTGAAAATTTAAAAGAAAAAATAAACAGAAAAATAAAATTAACTGGGTAACACCAAACTTAAATTCAGAAATAAAAAAATAAAAAAAAATTTTGTGCTATTTTATTTATTTAAATATAATTTTTTTTAATAAAAGAAAAAAGGTACGGAAAAGGGGGGATAACGTAAACGAAAGAGAAAATAAAAAAATAAAAAAAAGAAAAATAAACGTAAAGAGAAGAAAAAAGAAAAAAATAATCGTAAGAAAAAAATGCAAAATAAAAAAATAAAAATTAATAATAATAAAAAAAATTTTTTATCTAATCTAAGCAATCAAACAACGAGTAGTTGTTAATCACAATTAATCCCCGGCAACGACGCCAAAAACTTGGTGCGGTATTTACAACCACACTTACTTACCGACAAGTACACCGGGTCGTACCAAGTAATACCTTACGTGAGTAAGGGTCGATCCCACGAGGATTGATGGACTAAGCAACAATAGTGTTTGATGGGCTTAGTTAGACAAACAAAAATTGGTGTTTGAGATGCAATATAAAAGACATTAAACAATATCAAAAATATTGAAGAAGGGCAAGTAAATACTTTGGAAAAAATATGGAGAAGATAGTTAAGATTTCAGAGTTATCTATTTTTCCGGATTAACTTTTCTTACTAACTAATTTAATTATGCAGGATTTAATTTATGGCAAACTGTATGTGACTAGACCCTAATTCCTTAGACCTTCCTAGTCTCCTCTAAAATTCATTAACTACCAATTCCTTGGTCAATTAATTCCAATTAGAGGGTAATAATCAATTTCTAGTTTATATGCCACAAAAACTCTAATTATCCAAGAGGTAAAAGGATTATATGTCACGTATCCTATTAAATTCAGATAATTAAAATTTAGGAGAAATAGTTTTCAAGCTGTTGTTCATGTAAAGAGCTTTCCCAAGTTTTACAAGAACTCAAATAGAAAGAGGGTCATACTTCCGTTCCACCCAAATTCGTAAAATAAAGAGCGAAAACAATTCTTAAATTATAAATCCATACATAAATTAAAATAGTAAAAGCAATAAAATTAATCCATAGAAATAGACAGAGCTCCTAACCTTAACAGTGGAGGTTTAGTTGCTCATGGAAAAGAGAAAATAAGGATTCAGGTAAAAATGTACCGCCTTACAATCTGATGGCATCAGATCCCTTTTTATAACTAATCCTAATAAATTTAAAATCTAATATTTAAAATTAAACTTAAAATAATATCTTTTCCTAATTTAAGATTTGAATTTAAATTTGAATTAATTAACAGATCTTCAGTTGATGGGTGGGGACCACTTGTTCTGTCCATTCTGCAGCTTCTAATCTGTGTTTTCGGGGCTGAAAATTGAGTTAAAACAGCCCAGAAATCGCCCCCAGCTTTTTTCTGCATTTTCTGCACGTGGCGCATGTGACACGTCTGCGTCGTCCACGCGTTCGCATCATTTGTGCAGATTCCAGTCCACGCGATCGCGTCAAGCACGCGATCGCGTCATTGCGATTTCCTCCATTCCGCGCGGTCGCGTGAGCCATGCGTCCGCGTCGGTATTCGCTGGTCATCTCCTTGGCTTCTTCTCTTTCTCTGCAGAAACTTCATCAAATCCATTCGAATGCTACCTAAATTAAATAAAATTGCACAAAACTCAAAATAGCATCCATAGTGGCTAAAATATAATTAATTCTTAATTAAACTCAACAAATTAGATGCAAATTCACTAGGAAAAGATAGACAAGATGCTCACGCATCATTCCTCCTGCTACAAATCCGCCGACAATGACATGGACATGTCTTTCAGGAGTGTTGGTTGGTTGCCCTAGATTTTCCCTATCCTCCTATTCATGCTTCCTTTTGTTGGTTTCAGCTGATCTTCCAACAAGATATTTGTCCAACTTTCCTTCTCTGGTTAGCTTTCCTAACAGGTTTTTCGAATCGTAGCAATCGTTTGTGGAGTGACCATAAATACGATGATACTCATAGTACTTTGAACGATTTCCTCTTTTCTTGCTCTGAATTGGCCTTGTTGGTGGTATCTTTTTCAGTGTGGTATATTTCCCTGTAAATATCTACCAAAGACACGTACAAAGGAGTATAGGAGTGGTACATTATGGGTCTATCCAGATTGTCTCCTTCTTCTTCTTTTGATCCTTCTTTTTATCTCGGGCCTAGTGTGTATTGTCCCATTCGTTCGTAGGCTTTCTTATTTGAGTAGTTTATTCCATATTGATATATTTGTCAACCCGTTATTGTACCTCGTATAAAGAGGTTTTGTGCCTCTTCAATATGGGCTATTAACAAGTTCCATGATGGCTATTTAGTAGGTAGATTTTCAATTTTTAAATAATCCTTGTTAAAGTTCTTCATGTAGGCTCTAAGGGTTTTTCCAACCTTTTGTTTGACACCTACGAGGCTCAGAGCACATTTTGCCTTATCTTTTTAAATTGAAAAACGTATGAGGAAATTTTTTGCCAAGTTGTGAAAGCAGGTGACTAGCCTAGGTGGAAGATCATTGAACCACTTCATGGTAGATTTGGTCAAAGTGGTCGGAGAGGCCTTGCATCGAGTTGTGTCAAACGTATCTGTTAAGTACATATGATTTTTAAAATTGTTTAAGTGATGCCAAGAGTTTGAAGTTCCATCATAAAGATCTATATTCGGGCTCTTAAAGTTCCTAAGAACTTTAGCCCGCATTAGAGCTAGGTATGTAGGTCATGATCTGTGGGTCAACTCATTTAATTCGCAATCTGCACCATTTAAATCCGTAATTTTTTTTATCTACAATTTTAATGGGTTTTTCAATCAATACCATTTAACTCATGGGCTACATGGGTTGAACCCGCGGTTTAGCGGGCCAACCCATTATCCCGCTTTAAGTATATATAATTGTACGGTTAGTCGGTTACCAGACGGTTTAGGGATGCCTGTCGGGTGCAAAGGTGGGACTTGGTCTCGATCCGGGCCTGGGGCACGAGAGGAGAGAGCAGCCACATTCCTGAGCTCTTCGTGAGTTGAGAGGGGGGTGCCACCTGCAAGGACACTCTAACGCTCAAGTCAGAAGGTGTGCAGGTGGTATGAGAATAAGGGATATGGTGACATACCTTGGGGGAGGGGTAGGGCCTTCCCCTTATATACCATGTCAGTAGGGCAGGCCCCACAGGGGGAGGCCACCTTCCAGGAAGCTTCGTTCCCTAAAGCTGTTATGCAGCTGGCCAAAGGGGCGCGTGTCCGAGTCGCAAAACCGGACGGGTTGTGGACGCCTATCCGATCGCGTGAATCGGGATGTTCGTGGGCCGGGTCGGCCGTTGTGCCAGTTGGGCTGGGCCGCAACAGTGCCCCCAACGCGCCAGCTATGGCCGTGAACGTCGTTGGTGGCGCGTTTTGCTTTCTCTTTAGCGAGTCGTCGCCTAGTCGGTCGTCCGTGGGAAGGACGCGCCTTCTGCGTGCGTGTATGCCTGTTCGTTACTGAGGAGCATCTTTTGTCACCTCGTTCTTTCTCGCTAAGCATTTAATGCTCTTAATGGGTAATTCAAAACCCCGCAGGAAATGACTAATTTGCCCCTGCCTTTTGCGCTTCTTAGAGTTGGTTTCATTTCAGTTTTCCTCTGGTTTCATTTTGGTTTCATTGTATCGTCGCTGCGTTTCTTTTGCTTTCTCCATTCTCTTCCCAAAATCTTTACTGTGAGCCCCTGCTTTGTTTAGATATTCCTTAGCTTTTTGCTCATCCCTGATCATCGCCAATATCCTGGTAAGCTCCCTATTCTTTTCTCTGGTATTGGTGTGGAGTTGTTTATTTTCATCGTTCGTCTTCCTGTCGTTACACTCTTGATTTGAATTGCATGTTTGCTGGTGTTTTAGCATTAGGTAGATACTGTAGGGGGTTACCATTCTAGGATTTTGCTTTTCTCGCCTTGCTCTTGGATGTAGATTTATACCTTATTTTGTAGTTGTTGAATAGGTGAATTATAGTTTTTGGTGTTAGTACCGGCTTCCCGGCCTCTTAGACTGATATTAGGTGGTGCCTCCACTGTAGGTATCGCCTAGTGTCCCGTTGTGAGGGTCGTGAGACCGACACCCTATGATCGATATGCCTGGGTGACTTCAGATGTGAAGGAAACCCCCAATCAAATGTCCCTGGAGGAACTTACGGAGTTTTGACAGGCCGACTATCTTTGTGGAGGAACTGACGAGGAGGCTAATTACGCCGCTTTTGTTCCTGCCAACAACGAACGAATATATCAACTAAATCTGTATTCTCCCCAGGTCCCCGATTGGATGTGGTTGTATAAGGCCATGTTTTCTCGCCTGGGAGTTCGCCTTCTTTTCTCCCCTTTTCAAATGGCGCTACTTAACCGTTGCGACGTGGCGCTGTCCCAATTGCATCCGAACAGTTGGGCTTCTGGTAGAGCGAAATTGTGATCATCAATGGCGCCATCAACATGGTACGCACAATTGTAATCTCAACTCTTTATCACAATTTCGCACAACTAACCAGCAAGTGCACTGGGTCGTCCAAGTAAGAAACCTTACGTGAGTAAGGGTCGATCCCACGGAGATTGTTGGTATGAAGCAAGCTATGGTCATCTTGTAAATCTCAGTCAGGCGGATTCAAATGGTTATGGATGATGAATGATTAAAATATAAATAAAACATAAAATAAAGATAGAGATACTTATGTAATTCATTGGTGAGAATTTCAGATAAGAGTATGGAGATGTTTTGTCCCTTCCGTCTCTCTGCTTTCCTACTGTCTTCATCCAATCCTTCTTACTCCTTTCCATGGCAAGCTGTATGTTGGGCATCACCGTTGTCAGTGGCTACAATCCCGTCCTCTCAGTGAAAATGTTCAACGCACTCTGTCACAGCACGGCTATTCATCTGTCGGTTCTCGATCATGTCGGAATAGAATCCAGTGATTCTTTTGCGTCTATCACTAACGCCCCACAATCACGAGTTTGAAGCTCATCACATTCATTCAATCCTTGAATCCTACTCGGAATACCACAGACAAGGTTTAGACTTTCCGGATCCTCAAGAATGCCGCCATCAATTCTAGCTTATACCACGAAGATTCTGATTAAGGAATCCAAGAGATAAACACTCAATCGAAGGTAGAACGGAGGTGGTTGTCAGGCACACGTTCATAGGTGAGAATGATGATGAGTGTTACGGATCATCACATTCATCAAGTTGAAGAACAAGTGATATCTTAGAACAAGAACAAGCTGAATTGAATAGAAGAACAATAGTAATTGCATTGATACTCGAGGTACAGCAGAGCTCCACACCTTAATCTATGGTGTGTAGAAACTCCACCGTTGAAAATACATAAGAACATGGTCTAGGCATGGCCATGAGGCCAGCCCCAAAACGTGATCTAAGGTAGCATAGAACTACTCAAAGATTCCTCTTCTATCTGCTACCAAGATTAAAAATACAATAGCAAAAGGTCCTATTTATAGAGAACTAGTAGCTTAGGGTTTACAAAAATGAGTAAATAACGTAAATATCCACTTCCAGGCCCACTTGGTGTGTGCTTGGGCTGAGCATTGAAGCATTTTCGTGTAGAGACTTTTCCTGGAGTTAAACGCCAGCTTTTGTGCCAGTTTGGGCGTTTAACTCCCACTTTGGTGCCAGTTCCGGCGTTTAACGCTGGAAATTCTGTTGCTGACTTTGAACGCCGGTTTGGGACATCAAATCTTGGAAAAAGTATGAACTATTATATATTGCTGAAAAGCCCTAGATGTCTACTTTCCAACGCAATTGAGAGCGCACCAATTGGGCTTCTGTAGCTCCAGAAAATCCACTTCGAGTGCAGGGAGGTCAGAATCCAACAGCATCTGCAGTCCTTTTTAGCCTCTGAATCAGATTTTTGCTCAGGTCCCTCAATTTCAGCCAGAAAATACCTGAAATCACAGAAAAACACACAAACTCATAGTAAAGTCCAGAAAAGTGAATTTTAAATAAAATCTAATAAAAATATAATAAAAACTAACTAAAACATGCTAAAAACATACTAAAAACAATGCCAAAAAGCGTATAAATTATCCGCTCATCAGCTTCCATCCGCTGTTTCGAGATGGTGTGTGAGCATCTGGAGTTGCCGGTCTCTGTCGAAGTGTTTCTTTTTCTTTTTACTTTAACAAATCCTTCCAAAGAGGGGAGAGCTAAAAGGGCTTCATGTCCTTCCGGGCGGCCCAAGGCCGGAGGATCTTCGGCGTATTCGAAGATTCCTATCACGACTTTAAGGATAAGTACTTGATAAACCCATATTTTATGATATATTTTGTACTTAATCTGAGTGATTTATTCAATCCTTCACCCACTTATTCATATTAATTGCATGGTTTTACTTTCCCTTCCTTATTATGTGATGTATGTGAAAAACATGTTTCCTATGCTTTAAAATTAATTATTTTAATTACCTTTATTTCCATTCGATGCCATGATTAGTGTGTTGAGTAGTTTCAGATCTTCTAAGGCAGGAATGATTTAAAGGATGGAAAGAAAACATACAAAAATGGAAGGAAAGCACTAAACAGAGTTTTTGAAGAAATTGGCAGCCACGCGATCGCATGGGCGACGCGGCCGCATGCCAGCGCGAAAAGGCATTGACGCGACCGCATGACTGACGCGACCGCGCGCCTCGAGCGAAACACATATGACGCGGTCGCATGACTGACGCGACCGCGTGACAGGAAAAACTCCGAATGACGCAACCGCGTGACACACGCGGACGCGTGACAGAGGCCACGCACCAGAAATTGCAGAAAACTCTCCCAGCGAATTCTGAAGCCCTTTTTGGCCCAAATCCAAGTCCAGAAGGCATAGACCAGAGGTTATGAAGCGGGGGAATGCATCCATTCAAAGAGAGTCCTCCACTTTAGTTAGTTTTCATGATTTAGATTTAGTTTTGAGAGAGGTTCTCTCCTCTCTTTAGGATTAGGATTTAGAATTAAGATTTTATTCGCTTTCAGGATTATCTCTTTATCAGGTTCAACATTCCCTTTTATTTACTTTTGCAATTTAATTTATGAATTCTTTCATGTTACAGATTACTCTTTTGAATTAATGTTATTTGAGATATTTCAGTTTATTATTGCTTTCTTTTATTTACATTATTGTTATTCCCATCTGAAGACGTTTTTATTCCAGTAGATTTATTTTTCTCCCTTTGGTCTTGGTTAAGAAATCAGTAACTCAGGAGTTATCAAACTCAAACATGATTGATAATTGTTATCTTTGTTAATTAAATTGAACTTCAATAATCCCAATCTTTTCTTAGGAAATAAATAGGATCCGAAGATCAAACCAATTAATCCCTTGACCTTCCTTTGCCTTAGTAAAAGTTAACAAAGTGGAATTAAGATTCAATTCTCATCATCATTGATAAGGATAACTAGGATAGGACCTCCAATTTCTCATACCTTGCCAAAAGTTTATTTATAGTCATTTATTTATTTGCCATTTAAATTGATTGTTCTTTATTTACTTTATTTGCTAATTAAACTATTCACTCCTCATTCTCAAAACCCCAATTTACAATCTCCATAACCAATAATAAGAACATACTTCCCTGCAGTTCCTTGAGAAGACGACCCGAGGTTTGAATAATTCAGTTATCAATTTATTTAGGGGTTTGTTACTTGTGACAACCAAAATGTTTGTATGAAAGGACTTTTGAAGGTTTAGAAATTATACTTGCAACAAGGATTTATCTGCAAATTTCTAGACCATGCAAAAGTTATCTCATCTAAATGGCGCCGTTGCCGGGGAACTGCAATCGTGTGCCTTATTATTGGTTATTGTAAATATTTTTCTTTTACTTGTTATTTGTCTTTATTTTCCCTTTTTATTTCTATTAGCTACTATGAATTCTCATCTTTTTCGCTTTGAGTTTGGTTCTAATGTTATTGAAAGGAATGGAAGTTATAATAGGAACATGCATCAAGGTCAGACCAATTAAAGATGGATGGAGCCAAGAGGATCTGATCAACCCTTTAGGCAACAACACCCTCCAAGATATCATGGACAAAGACCATTCTACAATGCATACCAAGCAAATAGACGTCGTGGACAACCTTGTAATTACCAACAAGCCCCACCCTGTGCTTATAGACCATCCTCTCAACATAACTCCGAACCACCACACTCACAAGCTCCTTTTCACCATCCGCCACCATATGATCCTCATTTACCCCGATTCCAATCCAATTACTCCCAAACACCACCACTTCCCAATGTACCACGTCTAAATCCATCACCCCGAGAATCAGAGATTCACCTCAAGGAAACAGTGGCTCGACTTCAAACAACCCTTCATCAACTGGAGCAAGCAGTAAGTCAATTATCTTCTAGGCGTTCGAACATTCAAGAACCTCCCACAGCCCCATGTGGACAATCTAACGAAGAGCGTAGCATGAAGGAGATACTAGAAACTCCAGTGGACAAGACAGAGCATGTCTTCGTGTTGGAACAAGTAGAGGAAGCTGTCATTATTAAAGAAGAAGAGTTGGTTGAAGACTTAGGAGACGCTGAACCTCCATAGGAATCCAAGGTTGTGGAGCATTCTGTCAAGGATGTTACAATTGATGCTAAGGGGAATTGTGCGCAATCCCCAGAGCAAGTCTTTCATGAAGAACTAGACAGAATAACCCAAGAAGCAAGTCTCCTTGATAATGATAATCTCAAGTCAAGTTCTTCTAGTAATGAGCTTGCATCCGTAAGTGAATTCTCTGAGATCGAAGAATCTTCCCCAAGTGACTACGAAGATGATACAGAGGTAGATTTCTCTCAACCTCCAGTCTATGACTTAAGTGATGAGGAAGACATAGATGGCTTTGATCAGGACATGGATACATCTGAAGAATCTTGCAAAGAAGTGGAGAATTTCACAGAAGAGCAAAAGGGAGTAGAACTCACAGAACCACTGGAACCACCTATCCCAAGGCCATTACCACCCAATACAAGCTTCAAGTAGGTACAATCTTTAACCTTTAACTGTATTTTTCCACTTGAATATGGTTTGCTTGAAACAGATGGCCAGCTTAGAGCTCTCTGCGGCTTTAAGAGTAAGCGGGACATGGCTCGTACTCAGAGCTGGTGCACAAGGTTCAATAAGGTTCCACGCTTCAACTCGAAGTGTAAGGATTGGTTTCATATTCAATCAAATGGATCTCGGAAAACGTTTGGTTATCCTGGTGAGAATCTAATTTCTAAACCGCTCAGATGGATAAGTATAGATCAAGATAAAGGCGGATTTAAAAGCAAAGTTTGGGATCCTGGAATCTATGCTGATATTCCTCACCCCGGGAGCCTGACAATCTGTTTGAAGCTGCTCAGAAGCTTCACATGCCTAGTTTGGGACCCCGGAGGCTATTGTCATTCCAAGCATTGGTGGAGATTTATGGATGAATTCAAGCATAAGCCACCATAACAGGAAGCTCATCCAACGTCCAACTTAAGGACTTTAACTAAAAGTGCTAGGTGGGAGACAACCCACCATGGTATGATCGTTCCTTCTTCAATTTTTATTTAGTTTTATTTGTTTTCAAGTTTTATTTTTATTGAACCTGGAGTTTTGCATCTCATTCATATTAATCATTGCATTCTGCATACTGCATAATTGCATACCTGCATAAAAAAAAAAGGGTGTGCGACGCGACCGCATCACTCATGCGATCGCGTCAAATTGCGAAAAACACTACCCACGCGACCGCGTCATTCACGCGGACGCGTGCCCTGGAGATCGGCGTAAAGATCCAATGTCCAGAAAGTTAGGCTGGAATCGTGCGGCCATTGTGCGTTTCGCACAAATGACCCATGCGATCGCGTCACTCACGCGATCGCGTCACTTGCACAACCTCAATCCCACGCGACAGCGTGAGCGATGTGATCGCGTCGCATGGATTGCACAACACCCCAAAAGAAGACAGAGAGTTGCGCTGAAATGACGTTGGAATCGTGCGTTTAGCACAATTTCCATCGACGCGATCGCCTGCCTCATGCGATCACGTCATTCACTCTTTTAGCTATTCCATGCGATCGCGTCAACCACCATTTCAGCGCAACCACGCGACCGCATGTCCCACGCGATCGCGTGGATTCAAATTTATATCCCCCCAGTCACGCGAACCCTATCAGTCGCGCCCCCCAACCCCTCTTCTTCCTCTCTTCTTCTCCAATCACACCACCACCACCTAGCCACCACCACCGAACCACCATCACGCCGCCGACCACCCAGACGCCGCCGCCACCCACCCCCTTCCTCCTTCCCCCTTCTTTCTTCTTCTTCCTTCTTCTTTCCTCTCCAACGCCACTGCCCCCCCCTCCGCGACCACTACCCACCGCCGCCGCCCCGTCACCACTGCCCAGCACCACGCACACGCCCCCTACCTTCCCCTATTACCCCCTACCCCCATTACCCCTACCTTTCCCTCCCTTCCTCCGAACAGCAGCCACCGCCACCGCACCGCCCTCTTCTGCCGCGTCGACTGCCACCGCCGTCATCCCCAGCCACCTCTCTGCCCCACTCTCTTTCTTACGCCTACCAGGTTCCGACAAACGCCACCCTTCTATCCTTCGTAGTTAATTCATATTTTTCTGTTTATGTTCGTCATTAGGTTAGTTAGATATGCATGTTGTAGTGGATTTTAGGTTGTTAGGTAGCCTAGGATGTGGTTAGTGGCTTTAGGTCTGTTTAATTGCGCTGTTCGTGTTTTTGTTTCATTATTTTCGCAATTCTGCTGTTGCTGTAATGTTAGTTTTGTTCATATGCTGTAATTTCTTGTTTCATGCTGCTCTTTACTCTGATTTTTCATGATTCTTATTCCTTATATGTAATTGCAGCTGTATTTTTAATTCATATGAACTATTCTGTTGTTGTTTATTTTCCGGGACAATCCAATTTTAGCCAGAATGCTGCCCAAATTTCTGTAACATGTTTCCATTCATGTCTTGATTTTGGCATTTTCAACTGTGCTTTCCTAAGATTTAACCAAAATAATTCATGAATGCTAGGGCACGCATTCTTATTCTCTTTGATTTTCTGGTTCATAAATTGCATTTTTTATGTTTGATTCCAATTTTTGCTATTTCTATATCTATTTGAATCATCATCAACCTGTTTTCCTTATTTGGATATGAGTTACTTATAGCTTCTAACTGTGAATACTTGTTACTTGGAATATTTTCATTATGCCACTTACTTTAACCCACTTTTTACTAACTCACTAATGTTAACTTCCTAAACTCTTTTTCAATTCTAGCCAACCTAACCTTCCAAAACTTCTCTTCTGATTTTCTTTCACTTTCTTTTAACATTCTAACCATGGCATGATGTTACTTTTTCTATTTAACATGAATTCAATTACATTTTGGATTGTGAATTCTCCTTTTCGGACTTTTAACTCCTATACAATCCTTAATGCACATTTACTTAACTCATTTTCCTTATTCCATTGCTCCTTTGCCACTTTGTGTTTCTTTTGATTATTTGCCTATTTGTTTTTCTGTTTTTATTATATCCTAGTTTTCTGTCTTTCAGGATGTCTGCCACCCAGAGAAAAGGAAAAGGAAAGGCTACTACTGGAAAACGGAAAAGAGGAGAATCTTCCATGTCCATTATGGATATTATGCATGATGACTCCTTGCGGGAGAAAAATTTTACCCCGCAGGAGAAGGCCGACCAGCTAATCCCTGCCACTGATCCCATAAAGTTTGCAAACCGATACTGTGAGCTGAGGTATCTGGTGTTTGCAGCCTCCAGGAACCTGTACCTGGGGAGGACACTGAAGATCCCAGAAGAACTCCAGCAATAGACCTCTGAGCAAATCAAACAAAGAGGCTGGTTCTTCCTGGAAAGAAACCTGACTGAGGTCAATGCATCTTTGGTAAGGGAATTCTACTGCAATTACTTCAAAACCTCCCTAGATGCAGTGAACCTTAGAGGAAAGCAGATTCTGGTCACTGAAGAGGCCATTGAAGATGTTCTGAAGCTTCTGCCTAAAACTGATCAGCTGGATGGTTATCAGAAAGCTGAGGAAGATATGCGCTTCATGAAGTTTGATTGGGATGCAGTCAAGGCCCGGATAGCCCTTGACCTGACCGTTCCTTGGATTATGGGTCAGAACACTACCATGCCAAAGGGAATCAAGCGGATCTACTTGAATGATGAGGCTCGGCTATGGCATCAGATACTTAGCAACTTCATTATCCCGAGCACTCACGAGACTGAGATACCAGCCGCTATGATCACCCTCCTATGGTGTGTGATGGAGGGTAAGGACCTGTACCTGCCACGCTTTATCCGGTACCATATGGCCAGGGTCCATGTCCGAGGCACTCTTCCCTTTCCCTATTTGATTACACAGCTAGGCCGTCGAGCTGACGTGCCTTGGGAGGATGCTGATGAAAAGCCACCTGCTGCAGAATGCAAGAAGATTATCCCTCACAGCAGGAACTTTCTAGCTTTGGGCTACAGACCTCCTTTCCTCACTGCTACTGCTGCCACAGCCACACCATCTGCCGGCCCCTCTTCCTCTACAGCTGCCCCAGCTACCCCTGTCACCACCATTGCACCTCCACCTGCCCCAGAGCCCGTCTATCATCTAGTGCACCGCCTGTTTCGACGGCTTGACCAGATGGAGCGTCGCAACAAGCGACGCTATGAGCACCTGAAGCTGATGATACGATCTGGCGACATCCCCTCCGAGCCTGACACACCATCCGAGGCATCTGAGGAGGAGGCGGATGCGCCCAAGGCTGCGACTCATCCACAGCAGGAGGCAGAGCAGGCAGGCACCCAGCAGGCAGCACACCAGCAGGAGACCCCGCATCAGATTCAGGCTGTAGACCCCGAGATCCCTATCCAGTCAGCACCTCCTCTGCCACAGGCAGCTCCTCAAACCACCACCATAGAGACTCCAGCTATCCGTCCTTCCAGTGATGACACCCCTTCACACCCTGCTTGAGTGAGCATCAGGGACGATGCTAAATTTTAAGTGTGGGGAGGTCGCCATCTCTGGCGTTCTTTTTTTTGGTGAACCACTACATACTCTTTTTATTTATTTTGCTACTTTTCTGTATTTTTCTTTTTATTTTTATTTTTCTTTTTCAGTACTTATACATTGCTATTTTCATGTATTTATACTCTATTTTCTGCATTCTGCATTTTTAGTTCATATTTTAGCCATTTAGTTTAGTAGCAATTCTAACTTATTAGTTATAGAAATTGTGGATTAATTAGTATAGTTTACCCTTCTTAGCATAAGATAGCTTAGTTTAATTTGAAAATATAAAAAGGAAGTAAACTAGGAACTTGAACATAATAGAAACAATCCACACACCTTGTATATATAGCATTATATGTTAGTTAGTTAACAACATTTCATCAAGGAGAAACACTAGAACTTTAAAGCCACCTTAAGTTTTACATTGAGAATAATGGGAATTTTTAACTAAACCTGCATGACATACATAACTGATAAATGATTTTTGAGCTAGAGAACACACAGCCTGTGAGTTTTGAGCTTAATTGTATGGTTACATTCAAACCATAATATTTTATTCCAGTGTGTTCTGCCCTTCTTTTTTATTCTGATGTTCTTTACTTTGTTTTAATCTATATGTCCGATTATAGAATATAACTACATACCAAGAGAGTGATTGAGGTCATTGTTTAATTTTTATCTCACTTATCCCAAAATAGCTTACCTTTCACATCACCCTTGTTAGCCCCTTGAGCCTTTAAATCCCCTTTTATTCTATAAATCACATTACTAGCCTTAAGCAGAAAAATAAAATAAAATAAATCCCAAGTTGAATCCTTGGTTAGCTTAAGATAGAAATTGTGTATGGTTTACATGTGGGAAACCTATTGGGAACATGGATGATAAAAACAAAAAGGTAGAAAAGTTGAAAAAAATAAAATAATTCAAATAAACATTTTGGGAAGCATGCTCATGTGAACTCAAAATAATTGAATTACCATGTGTGTTAAAAAAATGTTATTTTTCAGTATTTGAATAAAGGGAACACAAAAGAATTCCCCAAGTGTGAAATAAAGCAATGCACATGGGATAAAAATAATAAACATTAAAGGCATGAGCATGTAACATCAAAAGTGGGAAAATATGGGAAAATAGGAAAAGAAGCTTTGCTTTAGAAAGTATGTATGTTAGGTGAGATATTAGACTAATCAAGGATTCACTTAATTAGCTCACTTAGCCTTATACATATACCCTTACCTTTACCTTGGCCCCATTACAACCTTAATTAAAGACCTCATGAATTTTGTATGCTTATATTCTATAATTGTTGATTGGTTAGATGAAGAACAAAGTTATAGAAAGGAAGGATAAAAAGAAGAGTAGAGTGATTAACCCAATAAACACTGAGTGACTAGAGAGTAAACACAAAATCCAGTGAGGATTCAATAGCTCATTAACATATATCTCTGCTTGAATTATTAATTGTCTTGCAAAGTTTATAAAATGTTTTTCTCTCCCATCTCAACTGTAAAAGTGCTTTATCATTATCTAAGGTTTGGCTACATATATATATATATATATATATATATATATATATATATATATATATATATATATATATATATGACTCCTTGAGAATGTGAATTAATTCAACTACATGTAAGCTTTATATACAAGTAAATAACAATTAAGAATTGCATGATGCATCTAGGTAGTTGCATTTAGATTAGGTTGCATTGCATGGCATTCCACCACTTTAACCTTAACTTACTCTTTATCTTGGACTTAGCATGAGAACATGCTATTGTTTAAGTGTGGGGAGGTTGATAAACCCATATTTTATAATATATTTTATGCTTAATCTGAGTGATTTATTCAATCCTTCACCCACTTATTCATATTAATTGCATGGTTTTACTTTCCCTTCCTTAATATGTGATGTATGTGAAAAACATGTTTTCTATGCTTTAAAATTAATTATTTTAATTACCTTTATTTCCATTCGATGCCGTGATTAGTGTGTTGAGTAGTTTTAGATCTTCTAAGGCAGGAATGACTTAAAGGATGGAAAGGAAACATACAAAAATGGAAGGAAAGTACTAAACAGAGTTTTTGAAGAAACTGGCAGCCACGCGATCGCATGGGCGACGCGGCCGCATGCCAGCGCGAAAAGACATTGACGCGACCGCATGACTGACGCGACCGCGCGCCTCGAGCGAAACACATATGACGCGGTCGCATGACTGACGTGACCGCGTGACAGGAAAAACTCCGAATGACGCGACCGCGTGACCCACGCGGATGCGTGACAGAGGCCACGCACCAGAAATTGCAGAAAACGCTCCCAGCGAATTCTGAAGCCCTTTTTGGCCCAAATCCAAGTCCAGAAGGCATAGACCAGAGGTTATGAAGTGGGAAAATACATCCATTCAAAGAGAGTCATCCACTTTAGTTAGTTTTCATGATTTAGATTTAGTTTTGAGAGAGGTTCTCTCCTCTCTCTCCTCTCTTTAGGATTAGGATTTAGAATTAGGATTTTATTCGCTTTTAGGATTATCTCTTTATCAGGTTCAACATTCCCTTTTATTTACTTTTGCAATTTAATTTATGAATTCTTCCATGTTATAGATTACTCTTTTGAATTAATGTTATTTGAGGTATTTCAGTTTATTATTGCTTTCTTTTATTTACATTATTGTTATTCCCATCTGAAGACGTTTTTATTCCAGTAGATTTACTTTTCTCCCTTTGGTCTTGGTTAAGAAATCAGTAACTCAGGAGTTATCAAACTCAAACATGATTGATAATTGTTATCTTTGTTAATTAAATTGAACTTCAATAATCCCAATCTTTTCTTAGGAAATAAATAGGATCCGAAGATCAAACCAATTAATCCCTTGACCTTCCTTTGCCTTAGTAAAGGTTAACAAAGTGGAATTAAGATTCAATTCTCATCATCATTGATAAGGATAACTAGGATAGGACCTCCAATTTCTCATACCTTGCCAAAAGTTTATTTATAGTCATTTATTTATTTGCCATTTAAATTACTTGTTCTTCATTTACTTTATTTGCTAATTAAACTATTCACTCCTCATTGTCAAAACCCCAATTTACAATCTCCATAACCAATAATAAGAACATACTTCCCTGCAGTTCCTTGAGAAGACGACCCGAGGTTTGAATACTTCGGTTATCAATTTATTTAGGGGTTTGTTACTTGTGACAACCAAAACGTTTGTATGAAAGGACTTTTGAAGGTTTAGAAATTATACTTGCAACGAGGATTTATCTGCAAATTTTTAGACCACGCAAAAGTTATCTCATCTAAATGGCGCCATTGCCGGGGAACTGCAATCGTGTGCCTTATTATTGGTTATTGTAAATATTTTTCTTTTACTTGTTATTTGTCTTTATTTTCCCTTTTTATTTCTATTAGCTACTATGAATTCTCACCTTTTTCGCTTTGAGTTTGGTTCTAATGTTATTGAAAGGAATGGAAGTTATAATAGGAACATGCATCAAGGTCAGACCAATTAAAGATGGATAGAGCCAAGAGGATCTGATCAACCCTTTAGGCAACAACACCCTCCAAGATATCATGGACAAAGACCATTCTACAATGCATACCAAGCAAATAGACGAAGGTCCGCAAAAGTTATCTCATCATTACTTCAAGGTCCACCCCGCCGAAGGTCGGCATACCTTTTGGCTGACGTTAGAAGGGAAACGTCACATATCGACTTACTGGAGTTTCGGGGCAGGAGCTAATGCCTTTACCAAAATAACATATAAAGGGTTATCTCCTGAGAACAAGAGGGTTGCCGACGTATTGTTGGCTGTTTTTGGGAAGAACCTCGTTAATCCCCATCTCCTCATGGGTGATCGGGATATGGCTAGGAATTATATATGTGAGTAGCCGTATAGCAGTTTACCCATGTTTACAATTGTCCTTTTTATTCTTTCGATTTGACGACTAACAGGCTCTTGCGTTTTGTTGCAGTGTCAATGTCTGCCGAGGTAACAGGACTTGATGCTTTGTTCAACACCTTCTTGGCTGATGTCCGTGATGATGACTCCGCTACCCCTGCCCAGGAGGTGCCAGCTGATGACGTCATTGAGCTCGAGGTCCCGTCCCAACCTACTCAGGGGGAGGGGCCCGGAACCAGCTCTGATTCGGGTCCTCAGTAGGAGGTAGGGACTGGTTTGGGACCCCGACCAGAGGGGGATCTGGGGGCCGAGGAAGAGGGTGACAATCTAAGGAAAAGGAAATCACCTTCTAGTCCTGAAATTGAAGTGTTGGTTGAGAACCCAAAGAAAAGGAGGCCGTCTTCCAGTCCGGAGAGGGTTCTCACCATTATGGAGAAGAACTTTGACGTCGAGACCTTTATCGATTCTCAGCTGCTTTTCGGCATGGAGGACTTCTTTTACGATGGGGACCTTGCTTCGCAAGCGAGGTGGATGTACCGCACTTGGCTTCGAGGAGCAGCTATAGCGAGGAAGGCGGAATCCGCCTTGGCGGGAACGCGGTCTTTGGAAACGAAACTTGAATCTTCTGTCAAGGCCAATACCAACTACAGAGATGAAGTGAAGTTGCTTCGGGAACAACTTGCTGCTGCCGAGGAGAGGGCCAAGACAGCCGAAGAAAAGGCCAAGGTTGCTGAGGAAGAAGTCAAAACTGCTAAGGAAAAGGTCAAGACTGCTGACGCCTCCATGGCGCGTCTTACTGAGCGAGAGCTCACCCTAGAAAGTCAACTTAACACTGCTCAGGGTCGGGTGGTCGCGTTGGAGAAGGAGCGTGATGAGTCCCTCTCTTCGGCCAAGGCGGCCCAGGGTGAAGCTGTTGAATTTAAGAAGAAGTATAAAGACACCGTGAAGCAGGGTAAGAATGCTATCTTGATGACCGAGGAGGCCCTCAAATCCCAAGTAAAGCTGCTGGCTCCCGATTTTGATACCTCAGCTGTTGGCATGTTCAAGACTATCAGAGATGGCAAAATCGTTGATATGCCAAAGAAGTGACTTGTGTTCTTCTAACTTGTGTGTTTTTGTAACTTGTAAACTTTGTAGTCCTTTTTGAACTGTTTGAGTCCGTTTGCCGTCTGATCGGCATGTGACAAATTGCCTGATTCTCGCCTTGTTGGCGCTTATTTTTCTTTATATTCTTTTTACTGTTTTCTTTGGTATTAGCTATTTGCGTACGAAAATTTTACCGTCTTGCTGGTATTTAGTAAAGCCAGGTCGTGACTTTTATCGTTCCACCAGCCGCATATTATGGTGTTCGTTACTTTCGTGGTTGCCGGGGTGATCAGTCCCGGGGCACCGTGTCGTTATGAAATGAAAAGAACAAATAATAATGACTCATCATGGTAGTTTAATAATGATGAATAAGAAAAGGAGATGACGAGTAGCAGATAAATAGTAGTGGTAAATGGTTCAATCATGAAATGATGGTAAATATATGACAAGGACGAATGACAAATATATGACAAGAACAAATAATCCATCTTAATGTCTTACAAAGCCGGCTTGAACGGCAGGTCAGTTGTCCTGTTGGTGGGTTTGGCCTAGGAGTAGAATCTTCTCAGATTGCCCGTGTTCCATGTTCTCGGGACTTCCTTGCCGTCCAGCCGTTCCAACTTGTAAGCACCCATGCCGATCACCTCTTTCACCCTGTATGGACCTTCCCAATTTGCCGCCAACTTTTCTTCCCCTGGTGTCGGGAGCCCAATATCATTGTGCCTTAGGACCAGATCATCCTGTTCAAACTCTCTCTTGAGCACCTTGGCATTGTAACGCAGGGCCATTCTTTGCTTTAACGCCATTTCTGATGAATGCGCCGTCTCCCTGGCCTCATCTATCAAATCCTTTTCTACGGCTTCCTCAACTCCTTCTAGGAGTAGCCGTGGGATAGGCTCACCGATCTCCATAGGCATTATTGCCTATACCCCATATGTGAGTCGGAAGGAGGTCTCCCCGGTAGATGGCTGCTGAGTCGTGCGATAGAACCAGAGGACTGACGCTAACTCGTCCGCCTATGCTCCCTTTTTCTGGTCAAGTCTCTTTTTGAGGCCTTGCAGGATAACCTTGTTCGCAGCCTCAACTTGACCGTTGGTTTGGGAATGCTCTACTGACGAGAATTTTTACTTTATGCCCAGGCCGGCAAGGAACTCTCCGAACTTCTTATCAGCGAACTGCGTCCCGTTATCCGAGATGACGACTTGCGGGATTCCAAACCTGGCTATCACCTGTCTCCACATGAACTTCCGACAGTTTGCCGAGGATATACTAGCTAACGGCTCGGCCTCTATCCACTTGGTGTAATAATCGATGGCCACTATTAGGTACTTGACCTGTCCTGGCCCGATCGGGAAAGGTCCTAACAGGTCGACTCCCCATTGTGAGACATGTCGGGAAACCGTTAGTAGGCTTAACTCGGCCATTGGTGCTTTGTGGAAGTTGGCGTTATCTTGGCATCTTTTGCACCTTCTAACGAATTCTTTAGAATCCGCCATTATAGAGGGCCAGTAATAATCGACTCTGACAAGCTTTCTGGCTAGGGCCTTTCCTCCGATGTGGTGACCGCAGCATCCCTCGTGGACTTCTCTAAGTACGTAGTCTATTTGGTCGGGATGCAGACACTTCAACAGGGGTTGGCTAATCCCCTTCTTAAACAACTGGCCTTGTATGATTGTATACTTGGCCGCTTCTCGCCTTATTGTCTTTGCCGCTTTCTCGTCGTTGGGGAGTTTGGCCTTTTCCAAGAAATTGATGATTGGGTTCATCCAGGAGGGATCTACCTGGGTCAGATGCAACGCCACTGCTGGTTCTTTTATCAAATCCTAAATGAGAGATCGGTTTCCCGTCCCTGGTTTTGTGCTCGCCAGTTTTGATAGGAGGTTTGCCGGTGCGTTCCTCTCTCTCGGGACGTGCTGAACCGTGACTTCCTCGAATTGCTTACTCAATTCCTTGACTTTCTCCAGATATTTCTGTAGTAGTGAATCTCTGGCTTGGTAGGTCCCATTGATCTTCGAGGTCACGACATGTAAGTCGCTACATATTTCTAGTCTGGTAGCTCCGACCTCTCTTGCTAGAGCTAGGCCGCCCAGTAGGGTCTCGTATTCTGCTTGATTGTTCGACACCGGGAATTTAAACTTGACTGACTGCTCGTATACAACTCCACTTGGGTTTTCTAATATGATTCCTGCTCCTCCAAACGTTTGGTTGGATGCTCCGTCTACATGGAGCTTCCACCGTGTGCTCGGTGTCCCGGCAGGGTCCCTTGTGACCTCTACTAGGAAGTCAGCCATGGCTTGAGCCTTGATTGTGTGCCTGGGTTCATATTGCAAGTCATATTGGGAGAGTTCAACAGCCCAAGTCATCATTCTACCCGCCAGATCGGGTTTTTAGAGTACTTGGCAGATTGCCTGATCCGTCCTGACGATTACTTGGTGTCCTTGAAAGTACTACCGCAGCCTGTGGAACGAGGTCAGGAGCGCATATGCCACCTTCTCCAGCTTGTTGTACCTTAGCTCTGCTCTTGGATCTTCCCTTCTTCTCGCACCAAGACCGCCGCCAATGCCGCATCGGTTACTACCAAGTACAAGTACAACGCTTCTCCATTCTTAGGCTTCCCCAAGACGGGAGGTGCCGAGATTATTTCTTTGAAGTGTTTGAAAGCATTATCACATGCCAGGGTCCACTCGAACGCTATCCCCTTTTTCATCAAGTTGAAGAAGGGTAGAGCCTTGGCCGCCGACGCTCCAAGGAAGCGGGACAGCACGGTGAGTCTACTCGCCAAACTTTGGACATCTTTCACACATCCCGGGCTCTTCATTTGTAGGATCGCTTCGCATTTTTTCGGGTTGGCCTCCACTCCTCTCTGGGTTATCATGAACCCCAATAATTTCCCGGCATCGACGGCGAAGGCACACTTGAGTGGATTAAGCCTCATGCCGTATTGTCGGAGAGAGGAGAAGACGTTTTCCAGGTCGCCGATGAGGTCCTCAGCTTTGGCGGTCTTGACCAGGATATCATCTACGTACACCTCTACCGTCCTGCCAATGAGGTCTTTGAATATCTTATTCATCAGCCTTTGGTACGTAGCCCCTGCGTTCTTCATCCCGAACGGCATCACCTTGTAGTAGTATGTCCATCCTGGCATTATAAATGCCGTTTTCTCTTCATCTGACCAGTGCATCGATATCTGATTGTACCCGGAATAGGCATCCATGAAATTCAGATATCGGTACCCTGCCGCCGCGTCAACAAGAGCATCAATGTTGGAAAGGGGGAAAGAATCCTTGGGACATGCTTTGTTGAGATCAAAATAATCCACGCACATTCTCTATTTCCCACTGGGCTTTTTAACTAGGACTACAGTTGACAGTCAAGTCGAGTAGTCGAGTTCCCGGATGAAGCCCGCTTCTAGTAGACTGGCCGTTTGCCTGGCCACCTCTTCCGCCCTTTCTTAGGACATTTTCCTCCTCCTTTGAGCCAACGGCTTTGCTTCTGCTCTTACGGCTAGTTGGTGTGACATGAACTGGGGGTCTATACCCGGCATGTCGGCCGGAGTCCAGGCAAACAAGTCACCGTTAGCTCTGATCATCTCCATCAGGGGTTCTTTCAAGTCATGAGGCATGTTTCTGTTTACAAAGGTGAACTTTTCATCCGAGTCACCGACCCTGAACTTTTCGAGGTCCCCTCAGGTTCCGGCCTGGGCTTGTCATCAACCCTGGCGTCCAGGTCGGCAAGGAAGACACCGGATGCTTCCTTAGATTTCTTCCTCAGAGAAAGGCTGGCGTTGTCGCATGCGACCGCCATTTCCAAATCTCCCATAATGGTCCCCACTGATCCGTCATCTGCAACAAACTTCATTATCAGCAGTTTGGTGCAAATCACTGCTCCAAACTCGTTGATGGTCTTCCTCCCCAAGATGGGGTTGTAGGCCGTGGAGTCTCTTAAGACAACGAACTCCGCCATTAGCGACATCTTCCCTCAACCTCCGCCAATAGAGACCGGGAGGGAAACTACTCCGTCAGGCTTGATGAAGTTATCGCCTAGGCCGACGACGCCGTGTTGGCGGCCCCTCAAGTCGGTATCCCGTAGGCCCAAAGCATCAAATACATTGCGGAACATGATGTTGGAATCAGCTCCCGTGTCTACTAGGATCCGTTTTACCAGGCCGGTGCCCACCCTGGCTGTGCTCACCATCGGAGGGTTCTCCGTCACATCATCAAACCATTGATCTTCGAGGCCGAATGATATCAACGGTACCCTCTGCGAGGGCGACGTGGAGCCAGAAGACATAGCTAAGACCTTGGCGTCCTTCTTGCTAGCCGATTTCGATCTGGGGGAACATCTCTCCCGATCATTACATTTACAACAGTGAGGTCGCGTTCATTATCCTCCTCGGGCTCTCGTCTTTTCTCACGGCACAGTTTTTGTCCTCGCTGGACCGGTCGTGGTCTCGCCTCCTCGGTTCCTTTATAAGGTGGGAGAAATCGGCCAACTTCCCCTCCCGAATGGCCTGCTCCAGGGCGTCTTTAAGGTCAAAGCAGTCTTGGGTCTTGTGGCCATAGCCCTTGTGGTAATCGCAATAGAAGTTTTTGTTTTCTCCCGTCTTATCCTTGAGTTGTCGGGGCTTCGACAAGATGCCCTTGTCGGTAATCTGCTGATAGACTTCAACGATTGGAGCTGTTAGGGGGTATAGTTGGTGAACTTTTCTACTCGGGGAAACGGCTTGAAGGTTTTAGCTGATCCTCCATCTTTGGAGTGCTCCTTCAACCTTTCCCCGTCGCTGGGCGGCGAGCATTGGAGTAGGCGGGCTGCCGCTTATTGGCTGCCACGACCTGGCTGACTTCTTCATCATTGATATACTCCCTGGCCACATTTTGAATTTCTTGCATTGTTCAAACAAGCTTGGTGGTAAGGTGTTTCCTAAAATTCTCATTCAATAACCCGTTGGTCAAGCACAAGCTGGCTACCGAATCGGTTAAGCTGTCGATCTCCAAACACTCGTCGTTGAATCTGTACAGGTACTTCTTGGTTGGCTCGCTGGTTTTTTATGTTACTCCCAGCAGATTGATCGGGTGCTTCGCTTTAGCGATACGTGTGGTGAACTGAGCCAAGAAAGCGCGACTGATGTCAGCAAAGGTGGTTATGGAGCCCTGAGGGAGGGTGTTAAACCAACGAATTGCCGGCCCAGCTAAGGTTATAGGGAAAGCGCGACACTTTACTTCATCGCCCACCCCTTCCAGGTTCATCCTGGCCTCAAAGGCCGTTAGGTGCTCCTAGGGGTCTTGGCTCCCATCATACTTCATGTCTGTTGGCTTATCGAAGTTCTTTGGTAGCCGGACTTCCAAGATCGAATGGTGGAAAGGGGTTGCTTCCATGACCACCGGTTGTCACCTTTTCCTCATTCTTTCTCTACTGTCTTCCTTGTGTGGTCGGCTTCTCCTTGACCTCTCTCTGTTGTCTTCTTGCTGTGGTCGGCTTCTTCTTGGTCTTTCCATGCTGCCTTCTCGGTCTTTCTCTACGGCATCTCTCGTCGGTGATTGATGAGCGGATAATTTATACGCTTTTTGGCATTGTTTTTAGTATATTTTTAGTATATTTTAATTAGTTTTTATTATATTTTTATTAGTTTTTATTTAAAAATCGTATTTCTGGATTTTACTATGAGTTTGTGTATTTTTCTATGATTTCAGGTATTTTCTGGCTGAAATTGAGGGACCTGAGCAAAAATCTAATTCAGAGGCTGAAAAAGGACTGCAGATGCTGTTGGATTCTGACCTCCCTACACTCAAAGTAGATTTTCTGGAGCTACAAAAGCCCAATTGGCGTGCTCTTAATTGTGTTGGAAAGTAGACATCCTGGGCTTTTCAGCAATATATAATAGTCCATACTTTGCCCGAGATTTGATGGCCCAAACCGGCGTTCCAAGTCAGCTCAAGAATTCTGGCGTTTAACTCCAAAACTAGCACAAAAGCTGGAGTTAAACGCCCAAACTGGCACAAAAGCTGGCGTTTAACTCCAAAAAAAGTCTCTACACATGGAAGCTTCAATGCTCAGCCCAAGCACACACCAAGTGAGTCCGGAAGAAGATTTCTGCATTAATTACTCATTTCTGTAACCCTAGGCTACTAGTTTTCTATAAATAGGACCTTTTGCCATTGCATTTTCATACTTGGAATCTTTGATAAGTCTTATGCTATCTTAGACACGTTTGGAGGCTGGCCTCACGGCCATGCCTAGACCTTGTTCTTATGTATTTTCAAACGGTGGAGTTTCTACACACCATAGATTAAGGTGTGGAGCTCTGCTGTTCTTCATGAATTAATACAAGTACTATTGTTTTTCTATTCAACTCAAGTCTATTTCTTCTCCAAGATATTCATTCGCACCCAAGAACATGATGAATGTGATGATTATGTGACACTCATCACCATTCTCACCTATGAATGCGTGACTGACAACCACTTCCGTTCTACATGCAAACAAGCTTGAATGTGTATCTCTTGGGTTTCTAATCTAAGATTGGAACCTTCGTGGTATAGGCTAGAATTATTGGCGGCCATTCCTGAGATTCGGAACGTCTAAACCTTGTCTGTGGTATTCTGAGTAGGATCTGGGAAGGGATGACTGTGACGAGCTTCAAACTCGCGATTGTGGGGCGTGTGACAGACGCAAAAGGATCAATGGATCCTATTCCGACATGATCAAGAACCGACAGATGATTAGCCGTGCGGTGACAGCGCATTTGGAATATTTTCACTGAGAGGACGGAAAGTAGCCATTGACAACGGTGATGCCCAACATAAAGCTTGCCACGGAAAGGAGTATGAATGATTGGAAGAAGGCAATAGGAAAGCAGAAGTTCAGGAGGAACAAAGCATCTTCATACGCTTATCTGAAATTCCAACCAAAGAATTACATAAGTATCTCTATCTTTATTTTATGTTTTATTTATCTTTTAATTATCAACTCTTCATCACCATCTGAATTTGCCTGCCTGAGATTTACAAGGTGACCATAGCTTGCTTCAAGCCGACAGTCTCCGTGGGATCGACCCTTACTCACGTAAGGTATTACTTGGACGACCCAGTGCACTTGCTGGTTAGTTGTGCGGAATTGTGACAAAGTGTGATTCACGTTTAAGAGCTCCAAGTCCTTTGGCACCATTGTTGATGATCACAATTTTGTGCACCAAGTTTTTGGCGCCGTTGCCGGGGATTGTTCGAGTTTGGACAACTAATGGTTCATCTTGTTGCTTAGATTAGGTACTTTTCAGAATTTTTAAGAATGAATTCTAGAGTTTCAAGGTGATGTTCTTATCATCACAAAAGCTGATTGATTCTCATCAATTTAGCTGCTGAATGTAATGTCCTGCTGAAGTTTGGCCAAACATGTCTAATCTTTTTAGACTGAAGCTTTAGACTAACATTGCATGATTCCTGGAATCCTTATTAAAAGTTTTGATTCTCTTTATTTTCTTTTCTATATAAGTTTCGAAAATCACAAAAAAATTTATAAAACCATAAAAACCTAAAAATATTTTATGTTTCTTGTTTGAGTCTAGTATCAATTTTTAAGTTTGGTGTCAATTGCATGTTTTTATTCTTCCTGCATTTTTTGAATACATGCAATATGTTCTTCATTGATCTTCAAGTTGTTCTTGATGATTTCAGTGCTCTGATCTTTAAATTCTCTTGTTTCGTGTGTTTTGTTGTTTCTCATATGCATTCTCACTTTGTTAGTGTCTCTTATATGAAAATTTTTAAGTTTGGTGTCCTGCATGCATTGTTTGATTTGAGTTTCCTAAGATTAGTTGTATTTTGATTGTTTCTCATCATTAAAAAAATTCAAAAATATTTTCAAAATTGTGTCTTTTCAAGTCAATAATACAGAGAATTGAAGATTCAGACATTCAGCAGAGGAATCAAACAAAAAAAGCTGGGCGTTCAAAACGCCCAGTGAAGAAGGAAAACTGGTGTTTAAACGCCAGTCAGGGTACCTGGCTGGGCGTTTAACGCCCAAAAAGGTAGCATTTTGGGCGTTAAACGCCAGAATGGATGCCATTCTGGGCGTTTAACGCCAGGATGACACAAGAGGGAAGATTTTGTTTTTAATTCAAATTTTTTTCAAATCTTCATAATTTTTCAAAATCAAATCTTTTTCAAATCATATCTTTTCAATCATATCTCTTCAAAATCAATTTCTTTTCATTTTTTTATTTATTACTATTTTCGAAAATCCTTGCTAAAATTAATGATTTACTTCAAAATTTTCAAGTTGTTACTTGCCTATTAAGAAAGGATCAAATTTTAAATTTTAGGAATCATATCTTCTAATTTCTTGTTAGTCAAGTAATCAACTTTAATTTTAAAACTTTCTCTTTTTTTAAATTGATTTTCAATTATATCTTCTCAATCATATCTTTTCAATCACATATTTTTCAAAATTAACTTTCAATCATATCTTTTTAATTTCTAATTCCAAAATCTTTTTCAAAAATCACTTTATTTCTCTCCCAATCTTAGTTTTCGAAAATCTCAATCAAATTTTCAAATTTCTTTAATTATTTCAAAATCTTTTTAATTTATTTTCGAAAATTCTTCCCCTCTTCTCACATCCTTCTATTTAAAGGACTAACACTCCTCCTCAAGGTACAATTCGAACTCCCTCCTTCTTTATATGTTCGAATTCTCTTTTATCTAACTCCTCCTTCTATTCTTATTTTCCTCTGACACCTCAAGGAATCTCTATACTGTGACATAGAGGATTCCCTACTTTCTTGTTCTCTTCTCTTTCATATGAGCAGGAACAAAGATAAAGGCATACTTGTTCAAGCTGATCCTGAACCTGAAAGGACCTTGAAGAGAAAGCTAAGAGAAGCTAAAGCACAATTCTCTTTAGAGGGCCTAACAGAGCTCTTCAAAGAAGAAGAAACCATGGTAGCCGAAAACAACAATGCCAACAATGCAAGAAAGGTGCTTGGTGACTTTACTGCACCTACTCTCGACTTCTATGGGAGAAGCATCTCAATCCCTGCTATTGGAGCAAACAACTTTGAGCTTAAGCCTCAATTAGTTTCTCTAATGCAACAGAATTGCAAGTTTTTTGGATTTCCATTGGAAGATCCTCATCAGTTCTTAGCTAAATTCTTGTAAATCTGTGACACTGTCAAGACCAATGGGGTTGACCCTGAAGTCTATAGACTTATGCTTTTTTCTTTTGCTGTAAGAGACAGAGCTAAGACATGGTTGGATTCACAACCTAAAAGAAAGCCTGAACTCTTGGAAAAAGCTAGTTAATGCCTTCTTGGCAAAGTTCTTTCCACCTCAAAAATTAAGCAAGCTTAGAGTGGAAGTCCAAACCTTCAGACAGAAGGAAGGTGAATCCCTCTATGAAGCTTGGGAAAGATACAAGCAACTGATCAGAAGGTGCCCTTCTGACATGCTTTCAGAATGGAGCATCATAGGTATTTTCTATGATGGTCTGTCTGAACTATCCAAGATGTCATTGGATAGCTCTGCTGGAGGATCTCTTCATCTGAAGAAGACACCTGCAGAAGCTCAGAAACTCATTAAAATGGTTGCAAATAACCAATTCATGTACACTTCTGAAAGGAATCCTGTGAATAATGGGATAAATCAGAAGAAAGGAGTTCTTGAGATTGATACTCTGAATGCCATATTGGCTCAGAATAAAATATTGACCCAACAAGTCAATATGATTTCTCAGAGTCTGTCTGAAATGCAAGCTGCACCAGGCAGTACTAAGGAAGCTTCCTCTGAAGAAGAAGCTTATGATCCTGAGAACCGAGCAATGGAAGAGGTGAATTACATGGGAGAACCCTATGAAAACACCTATAACTCTTCATGGAGAAATCATCCAAATCTCTCATGGAAGGATCAACAGAGACCTCAACAAGGTTTCAACAACAATAATGGTGGAAGAAACAGGTTTAGCAATAGCAAGCCTTTTCCATCATCTTCTCAGCAACAAACAGAGATATCTAAATAGAGCCACTCTGACTTAGCAACCATTGTCTCTGATCTAATCAAAACCACTCAAAGTTTCATGACTGAAACAAGGTCCTCCATTAGAAATTTAGAGGCACAAGTGGGACAGCTGAGTAAGAAAATTACTGAACTCCATCCTAGTACTCTCCCAAGCAATACAGAAGAGAATCCAAAGAGAGAGTGCAAGGCCATAAACACGTCTCCCATGGCCGAACCTGGAGAGGAGGAAGAGGCAGTAATCTCCACTGAGGAAGACCTCAATGGACGCCCACTGGCCTCCAAGGAGTTCCCTAATGAGGAACCATGGGAATCTGAGGCTCACACTGAGACCATAGAGATTCCATTGAATTTACTTCTGCCATTCATGAGCTCTGATGAGTATTCTTCCTCTGAAGAGGATGAAGATGTTACTGAAGACCAAGTTGCTAAGTACCTTGGAGAAATCATGAAGCTAAATGCCAAGGTGTTTGGTAATAAGACTTGGGAGGATGAACCTCCATTGCTCATCAAAGAACTGGATGACTTGACTAGGCAGAAATTACCTCTGAAGAGACAAGACCCTGGAAAATTCTCAATCCCTTGTACCATAGGCACCATGACCTTTGAGAAGGCTTTGTGTGACCTAGGGTCAAGTATAAACCTCATGCCTCTCTCTGTAATGAAGAAGCTAGGGATCATTGAGGTACAAGCTGCAAGAATCTCACTGGCGATGGCAGACAATTCAAAGAAACATGCTTATGGACTTGTAGAGGATGTCTTGGTAAAGGTTGAAGGCCACTACATCCCTGCTGACTTCATAATCCTAGAGACTGGGAAGTGTATGGATGAATCTATCATCCTTGGCAGACCCTTCCTAGCCACAGCAAAAGTTGTGATTGATGTTGACAGAGGAGAATTGATCATTCAAGTGAATGGAGACTCCCTTATGTTTAAAGCTCAAGGATATCCCTCTGTCACCATGGAGAGGAAGCATGAAGAGCTTCTGTCAATACAGAGTCAAACAGAGCCCCCACAGTCAAACTCTAAGGTTGGTGTTGGGAGGTTCCAACATTGCTCTGAACATCTGTGAGGCTCCATGAAAGCCACTGTCAAGCTATTGACATTAAAGAAGCGCTTGTTGGGAGGCAACCCAATTTTTACTTATCTATGTTAAATTTCTATTTTCTTTTGTTATTTTATGTTTTCTATAGATTGATGATCATGTGAAGTCACAAAATCAATTGAAAAAGCAAAAACAGAAGGCAAAACAGAATGAAAAATAGAACACCCTGGAGGAGAAACTTACTGGCGTTTAAACGCCAGTAAGGGTAGCAGAATGGGCGTTAAACGCCCAGTCTGGCACCATTCTGGGCCTTTAACGCGAGAAATGGGCACCAGACTGGCATTTAATGCCAGGAATGGGCAAGAAGCTGGCGTTAAACACCAGAAATAGGCAGCAGCCTGGCGTTTAACGCCAGGATTGGCAGCAAGGGGCGTTTTGCATGCCACATGGTGCAGGGATGAGAAATTCTTGACACCTCAGGATCTGTGGACCCCACAGGATCCCCACCTACCCCACCTCTCTCTCTCTTCTTCACCCATTCACCAATCACCTCAATACCTCTTCCCCAAAAACCCCTCACCTATCAAATCCCACCATTCTCTTCACCACTCACATCCATCCTTCATAACACTCCACCTACCTCACCATTCAAATTCAAACCACTTTCCCACCCAAACCCACCTATAATGGCCGAAACACAAACCCCTTCCATCTCTTCTATTTCTTCTTCTTCTACTCTCTTCTTTCTTCTTTTGCTCGAGGACGAGCAATCTTCTAAGTTTGGTGTGGTAAAAGCTAAAGCTTTTTTGTTTTTTCATAACCATTAATGGCACCAAAGGCCGGAGAAACCTCTAGAAAGAGGAAAGGGAAGGCACAAGCTTCCACCTCCGAGTCATGGGAGATGGAGAGATTCCTCTCAAGGGTACATCAAGACCACTTCTATGAAGTTGTGGCCAAGAAGAAGGTGATCCCCGAGGTCCCTTTTAAGCTCAAAAAGGGCGAATATCCGGAGATCCGACATGAGATCCGAAGAAGAGGTTGGGAAGTTCTCACTAACCCCATTCAACAAGTCGGAATCTTAATGGTTCAAGAGTTCTATGCCAATGCATGGATCACCAAGAACCATGATCAAAGTGTGAACCCGGACCCTAAGAATTGGCTTACAATGGTCCGAGGGAAATACTTAGACTTTAGTCCGAAAAATGTAAGGTTGGCGTTCAACTTGCCCATGATGCAAGGAGATGCACACCCATACACTAGAAGGGTCAACTTTGATCAAAGGTTGGACCAAGTCCTCATGGACATCTGTAAAGAGGGCGCTCAATGGAAGAGTGATTCAAGAGGAAAGCCGATTCAACTAAGAAGGCATGACCTCAAGCCCGTGGCTAGGGGATGGTTGGAGTTCATCCAACGCTCAATCATTCCTACTAGCAACCGGTCTGAAGTTACTATAGACCGGGCTATCATGATTCATAGCATCATGATTAGAGAGGAAGTAGAAGTTCATGAGGTTATATCCCAAGAACTCTACAAGGTGGCGGACAAGTCCTCTACTATGGTAAGGTTAGTAGAAAAAGAAAAAGAAAAAGAAGTGCATAAATTTCAAATTTTAAAACGGTTTAATTATTTTGATGTGGTGGCAATACTATTATTTTTCTAAATGAATGCTTGAACAGTGCATATTTTTTAATTTGATTGTTTATGAATGTTAAAATTGTTGGCTCTTGAAAGAATGATGGAAAAAGGAGAAATGTTATTTGATAATCTGAAAAATCATAAAATTGATTCTTGAAGCAAGAAAAAGCAGTGAAAAGCTTGCAGAAAAAAAGTATATATGCGAAAAAAAAAGAGAGAAAAGCAAGCAGAAAAAGCCAATACCCCTTTAAACCAAAAGACAAGGGTGATAAAAAGGATCCAAGGCTTTGAGCATCAGTGGATAGGAGGGCCCGCAGGAATAACATCCTGGCCTAAGCGGCTAAACCAAGCTGTCCCTAACCATGTGCTTGTGGCGTGAAGGTGTCAAGTGAAAACTTGAGACTGAGCGGTTAAAGTCGAGGTCCAAAGCAAAAAGAAGAGTGTGCTTAAGAACCCTGGACACCTCTAATTGGGGACTCTAGCAAAGTTGAGTCACAATCTGAAAAGGTTCACCCGGTTATGTGTCTGTGGCATTTATGTATCCGGTGGTAATACTGGAAAACAAAGTGCTTAGGGTCACGACCAAGACTCATAAAGTAGCTGTGTTCAAGAATCAACATACTTAACTAGGAGAGTCAATAACACTATCTGGATTCTGAGTTCCTATAGATGCCAATCATTCTGAACTTCAAGGAATAAAGTGAGATGCCAAAACTGTTCAGAAGCAAAAAGCTAAAAGTCCCGCTCATCTAATTAATACTGATCTTCATATATGTTTTTGGAATTCATTGTATATTATCTTCTTTTTATCCTATTTTATTTTCAATTGCTTGCGGACAAGCAACAATTTAAGTTTGGTGTTGTGATGAGCGGATAATTTATACGCTTTTTGGCATTATTTTTAGTATGTTTTTAGTATATTTTAATTAGTTTTTATTATACTTTTTATTAGTTTTTATTTAAAAATCATATTTCTGGACTTTACTATGAGTTTGTGTGTTTTTCTATGATTTCAGGTATTTTCTGGCTGAAATTGAGGGACCTGAGCAAAAATCTGATTCAGAGGCTGAAAAAGGACTGCAGATGCTGTTGGATTCTGACCTCCCTGCACTCAAAGTGGATTTTCTGGAGCTACAGAAGCCCAATTGGTGCGCTCTCAATTGCGTTGGAAAGTAGACATCTTGGGCTTTCCAGCAATATATAATAGTTCATACTTTATCCGAGATTTGATGGCCCAAACCGGCGTTCCAAGTCAACTCAAGAATTCTAGCGTTTAACTCCAAAACTGGCACAAAAGCTGGAGTTAAACGCCCAAACTGGCACAAAAGCTGGCGTTTAACTCCAAGAAAAGTCTCCACACATGGAAGCTTCAATGCTCAGCCCAAGAACACACCAAGTGGGCCCGGAAGAAGATTTTTGCATTAATTACTTATTTCTGTAACCCTAGGCTACTAGTTTTCTATAAATAGGACCTTTTGCCATTGCATTTTCATACTTGGAATCTTTGATAAGTCTTATGCTATCTTAGACGTTTGGAGGCTGGCCTCACGGCCATGCCTAGACCTTGTTCTTATGTATTTTCAAATGGTGGAGTTTCTACACACCATAGATTAAGGTGTGGAGTTCTGCTGTTCTTCATGAATTAATACAAGTACTATTGTTTTTCTATTCAACTCAAGTCTATTTCTTCTCCAAGATATTCATTTGCACCCAAGAACATGATGAATGTGATGATTATGTGACACTCATCACCATTATCACCTATGAACGCGTGACTGACAACCACTTCCGTTCTACATGCAAACAAGCTTGAATGTGTATCTCTTAGGTTTCTAATCTAAGATTGGAACCTTCGTGGTATAGGCTAGAATTATTGGCGGCCATTCCTGAGATCCGGAACGTCTAAACCTTGTCTGTGGTATTCTGAGTAGGATCTGGGAAGGGATGACTGTGACGAGCTTCAAACTCGCGATTGTGGGGCGTGTGATAGACGCAAAAGGATCAATGGATCCTATTCTGACATGATCAAAAACCGACAGATGATTAGCCGTGCGGTGACAGCGCATTTGGAACATTTTTACTGAGAGGACGGGAAGTAGCCATTGACAACGGTGATGCCCAACATAAAGCTTGCCATGGAAAGGAGTATGAATGATTGGAAGAAGGCAATAGGAAAGCAGAGGTTCAGGAGGAACAAAGCATCTTCATACGCTTATCTGAAATTCCAACCAAAGAATTACATAAGTATCTCTATCTTTATTTTATGTTTTATTTATCTTTTAATTATCAACTCTTCATCACCATCTGAATTCGCCTGACTGAGATTTACAAGGTGACCATAGCTTGCTTCAAGCCGACAGTCTCCGTGGGATCGACCCTTACTCACGTAAGGTGTTACTTGGACGACCCAGTGCACTTGCTGGTTAGTTGTGCGGAATTGTGACAAAGTGTGATTCACGTTTAAGAGCTCCAAGTCCTTTGGCGCCATTGTTGATGATCACAATTTCGTGCACCAGTGATCGGGAGTAAATCACAGGATCTCGTCGTCTCCTTGGCACTTCCCTACTTTCCTGGCTCTCTGACTCTGTCCGGGGGCTCAGAGTGTGCCTGGAGTGACTTCTTCGGAGACTTCTTTCTCTACTTTGAGGAGATCGGGAATGCTCTTGACTAGGAGTCGGTTGATGGCGTTCTCTGCTGGCCACTTCCCGTTCTAGGTTTTGCACTGTGTGGCACAGTTCTTGTATTATTCTTGCGCTATCACTACCTGTTCCTCCAAAGGGTCGTCTCTCGGGTTGCCTCGGGGGGAATATGGTGCGCTCGCGAGAGGGAGCCCCTGTGGCTACCCTACCGCTTCTGGGGTCCATTCCCTCCCCGCGGGGCTCGCCTCTGTCGTCGGCCCCTGCTGTGCCCAAAATAAAGTCCATGTCCCCACAGATGGCGTCAATGTACAGTTAGTCGGTTACCAGACCGTTTAGGGATGCTTGTTGGGTGCAAATGTGGGACCTGGTCTCGATCCGGGCCTGGGGCGCGAGAGGAGAGAGCAGCCGACTTCCCAAGCTCTTTGTGAGTTGAGAGGGGGGTGCTACCTGCAAGGACACTCCAACGCTCAAGTCAGAAGGTGTGCAGGTGGTATGAGAATAAGGGATATGGTGACATACCTTGGGGGAGGGGTATGGCCCTCCCCTTATATACCCTGTCAGTAGGGCAGGCCCCACAAGGGGAGGCCACCTTCCAGGAAGCTTCGTTCCCTACAGCTGTTACGCAGCTGGCCAAAGGGGCGCGTGTCCGGATCGCAAAACCGAACGGGTTGTGGACGCCTATCCGATCGCGTGAATCGGGTTGTTCGTGGGCCGGATCGGCCGTTGTGCCAACTGGGCTGGGCCGCAACAATAATATTAACAAAAATATATTTATATGGGCTAAAAGCCAATAATCCATTTAAAACTTATTTTTTTTCACCTTAGAATTTACTCTTTAGTTCTTTAGTTAGACTTAAAATTGGCATAAATATCAATTTATTGCTATCCAAGTTTTGTGTCTTTTTTATGGCCATTCCCTTGTCAATTTTTTAGTCATAACTCATGAATTTGATAATAGTAATGCAAAAAAAAGTGGCAGAGAAAACAATTTGCGATTTCGGCTGGCCCACAAAACTGTAGACCAACGCAGTGCAGACACGGGCCTTTCTCAAAGCAATCCATATATAATCGTAGTTCAACTCCTTTGGAAACTGAAAATCCCTTTTCGAAAGATATCATGCAGGCTATATATTGCAAGCTAATTCGGTTCGGTCCGTTTATATTTAGCCTGTTGTGGTCTAGGATAAACGGACCGGGTTGGCCCGTATACCCACCTCTGGCCTGCATAATATTTTCCGAAAAGGGATCTTCAGTTCCCAAAAAAGTTGAATTACGATCTTCACGACGTCTTTTGCCTTTGAGGTCGAATTCGAACCTCTTCAATTTTCTTCAAGCTTTCTACAACTTTGTAATTCTCTCCGAAGGAGTCATTTAGACTCAAGATGTCCCTCTAACTCGACCTCCAGCTATTCTAACAGCCTTTTGATGACCATGAACCAATTCTATTATCTCCGTTGCATTTCTATTCCCTGTTCCTTTAGAGATGTGAATTTAGGAATCTATCCTAATATCCTTGTCCTCCTAGGTTCTCTCTGTCTCTTTCCTCCTCAGCACCCTTCCATCTTTTTGAATTTTGGGGTATAAAGGGTGCTCTATCATTATCGGGATGACCTCCACTATGGGAGTCTGAATCTGGCGATGTACGTCTATCTTTTGAGCGAACATCTGCCATGGTTGGTGTAAACTTTCAGGTCTCCGGCAACAGTGACAATATTCCGTATGATTACTTTGAACCAATTGGATGTGGACCTAGACGAAAGGTCCAGACTCCATTGGACGAATATTCCAACTTGTTCACCAAATAAAAAACTTGTAAAAGACTTCTATACTTAATTTAGCAACAATTTTAGACAAATTCAAGTAAATTGAAATTAAAAAAATACATGAGTTAAATGGGCATTTATGGAAATAAAGTGGTAACCTAGCCTCACCCCCGTATCTTCCCATCTTGTGATAGTGGGTAATTACTTCTTTGATATTAAGGGAGTTATCGCATATTAGAGTAGTGACTGAGCTAGGGAATGGATCCTTTCAATTGTTGAAAAAAATTGAAGGAGTAAAGTGTGATTTATAACCCTTTAATATATTCTCTCATATTTTCTCTTGGTCCCACTTATAACAATTAATGATGAGAGATTACATTTTACTCTCTCAATTATTAAAAAGAATTGAGAGGATTCATTTTCGACTGAGGTGTAGAGGGTTTCTAATGACCTGACTTGGCTTTAGTTGCCATGCAAGTCAAGTCAAACATTATTTAGAGCGCCCGTGGCCGGAACAAATTGGGCAAACTAGGTCAAATGTTTTTTTGTCACTTCTAAAATGATCCATTGATCTTGTGGACTTTTTTAGAAAGTGGGCTAGTTTATTTGGACCTTGGTTTGCCTTTAAACAAAGATATGAATAGTAACATGTTAAAGCTAATAGAATATTTTTTAACAAATTAAAAATATATACAATTAAAAATTTAATTGGTTCTTTAACATTTTTTTAGAAGAATATTATATTATGTATAAGGTTTTTGATACAAAAAAAATCTAATTACAAAATTAAATTAAAAACAATGTATAAAGCCAATTAGAAAGAAAAAAATATAAATACTTAACTATAAATTTAATAAAAATATAAAAACCAATTAAATAATTAAAGTATATTTTACATATCCATAAATATAAAATTTAGTAGTATACCTGTATTTACAAAATTATCTTTCATTTAGAAAAAATATTGTTAAAATATTAAATTATTTCCATATTTCATGAAATTTTATTCCATTTATCTTTACGTTGGCTCAAGTCAATAAATATTTGTGCACATATTAAAGAAGACTAGAGAAACGAAACGATTGCCTTGCTCATTTCACAAATAATGGTTTATCATGTTTCATGTATACAGAAGAGAAAAATCTTCAGCTTTTGTGGCTAAATTTCTTAACTCACCAAAAAACCCCTAAAGTTACAAACCTTGAAATGAAGACTAACCAACGCATATAAAACAAACTAGCTTACAGCATTGACCACTATTCCCCTCCAAAAACCAAAATTGGCTAGCCACACACCTACTTAGGGGGTGAAAGTGAAACTATACATATGGTACAACACTTGTACAAATAAAAGAATTTGAGCACTGCCAATTCTTACAGCTACACCTACAACTACTACTACTACAACTAGTACTAATCTTTCACATCTAGCAGTTGTAGTTGAGCCAATAGTAGATTATGCTGCCCTCTAGCTTCTTCTATTTTACTTCTAAGATCTGTTACCTGTAAAATCATAAACCATTTTTTTCGTAAGTCACAGAAGCCAAAACAACTGAACTATTTCATTCTATGCAGTTAATAGAGAATATCTAATTTAACAAACTTCAATTGCATCAGGCAACTGTGTTTATTAAGTATCTTGGGATATAAGTTACAAATATAGAGATATCGAGACAATGGACATAAAGACTAGGTTCCACGGAGACAACTCAACCATTGCTCTAAGACTCTCCTTTAAGGATAATAGTATATATGAATAAATAAAATTAGACCGTGCAGATTACCTTAAGATTAAGTTCTTCTTGTATCTTTTCAGATTCCAAACATCTGCAGGGTAAAGATTTAAGCATATCAATATATAACTACATTAAAACTCCATTCTGAAAATCAAATTGAAAAAATGGGATAAAAATAGAATGGAGGTTGTGTTGGACAGCAAGAATTGAACAAGAATCAAGAAAATCTAAGTTGCTGAGCAACAGCATCCCACCACGCAATCGAGACCATTGCTGGGGTGGTAAACACGAAACAGAAGTATACTCACTTTGTCTGTAGTTTCTGGTTTTCTTCCAACAATGTTAAGGTCTCTTGGTCTAGCACCTGCTCCATTGGAGACGGAATAACCTACCATAAAACACACAGGCAGAAGTTGCCATCAGAATACTGAAAGTTATCAAAATTGGAAGAATATGATTTTCAATAAATACATATCATATACATATGAACAAGATGGACCAATTTCAACATAACAAACAAAGTTACTACCGACCTGCATATTCTGAGATAAGCCAACACCTTTAATATTCTCTTCCTTTGCATGCTTTTTCGAATTATGGAGGTCTACCGATTCATATATCTTCCTCTTGTTATTAGATCCTGAACCAAGTCAAGATATACAAATTAGATTACATTAAGATAGTGACGCAGAATCTTAATTATCACATAAGCAGTTACCTTGCTCAGATGTGTTTCGCATGGTTCTCTTGCGTAGTTCAGCATTTTCATTTGCTGCTTTAGCATCAACATAGTAGGAATTTCTATTGAGTTCGGCTTGTTTCGCTTTAGGAACTGGATATTTTTCGCGATACCCGAGCAATCTACAATGCACGTCCCTACATAAATTTTAAGAGTCCTAGACATCTCAGACATCAATGCTTAAAAATCGTTAAAACTAGTATTAGCATTTTACAGTTACTATTTACTCTCTTATTTTCCTGGATAATCATGGATTTTAACACAAGCATAAACATAACACAAGCATAAACATTACCAGTATTCCCATGTCATTTCCTTCAATCGTGCTTCAAGCTTTTGAAACAAAGAAGTTTTCTCAAAATCTTGCTTATTATGAGTTGGCTCAACAAAATCCGCTTGCAGGATACCTAATACGAGATCAACATAATTTATTATGTAGCATATTATAACGACTCGATGTGTCTCGATAATTGAAAAGAACTTGACACCGCATGGAGATGTTTTACTTACCAACAACTCCTCTGCCTCTACTGTCTAAATAGTTCACAACCTGCCAAAATGGCTGATATTGAAAAGTAGCAATTGTATTAGAGAGAGAAGAGAAAAGCTACATAATAACTATATGCTACAAACTGGCATGATTTGTCAATGAACCTAGATAAGAATTTATTAAAAAGAGAAAGACAAAAGACAACAATGAAGAGCATGACATGACATGACTTGTAATTTCTAATTTCTACATTAGTCTCCATATAGCAGCAGCCAAATTTTTGTCATGATAAAATTGATCTATTTCTAAAAATAGAAGTTTTAGTAAAATGAAAGCTAGGACCATTTGTGGACCAGATAGCAAATAACCAACATCTAGCCTATTTTATTTCACCCCAAACCATGAAGGCTAACTCCAAAAACTAGTTCAACAAGTTAGCACAACACATCCAACATTCATAAAAGAATTGGTAAAAGGTTCCATAAGGAAATCACAACAGAGAAATATATGAACAAATGTGAAACAATTTGGAGTAACTGAGTAAGCACCACATTACACACACTAGTATTAAGGGAAAGAAACTCATGCCCTTTGAAAAGTGTACAGCATGTTAACAGTGTTAATTTTAGGTTGAATCAATATACAACTAATAAGTTAAAAAAATTGTGTATTGATCTTCCATTTCCATTATATCATGCACATAGCTATAACTGTATTCAGCTACACTATGAATATTTAAGACTTAATCTTAATGCTTTTTGTGTACTGCTCAAAGTACTTTTTCCCTTGTTTCCTTAACTATAAATACAAGTTAATAATATAATAAAATATGATGTTATTTAGCTCTTATGCACTATAAGAAAATCATTAACTGTTTAACACCATAGAATGGTTAACAACCACTATGTAACATATAACATTTAGGGTGATAATTTACCAGTATTAGCCGACTTTTGTGATATACATTGAAACCGTGCATAATGACTCGAGGAGCTTCCTTAAGGAATCCAACTGTTGTCACAACTGTTGCCTGCACATTGAGCCCCAAAAAAGAAATTAAATTATAAAAAAAGTTGAGTAAATTGAAACAGTATGTTGTAATTGAAATTACCATTTATAAGTTTTAAATTTAGCTGAGACCTTTCATTTCCCTTAACTTTCGATTAGTTTTGTATTTAATATCTTTTATTACTAATAGCAAAATAGAATAATTAAATCATTCAGCTCAAGATAACTTTTATCCCTCAAATAATATTAAGACAGTCAAAAGTAAGATAATAACCTCCACAGTTCCACCAACTTGTGGTTTATACAAGATAAATTCTGGATATTTAAGATCATCAGCAATGTTATGTGGCTGCACAACTACGCCTCTCAAAAACATACGAAAACTTTCTGGTATCCGCAAGTACAATATTGACATATAAACCTGCAAAGCATGAGAATATTAGACCAATAAATTCAACCTTTTACACGACCACACAAGCATAAGAATAATTTCAAAGTCCAGCATACACGTAAACAGAAACGGAACCGATGAGCAATATGTTTCTCATTTGCTTCCCTCCAGGCAGGAATTGTGTCAATCTTCCTTACATCCCCAGCAATTCGTATATCCTGCATATGAATAGAAGCCCCCTTGTTAAGCAATCAAAGCAAAATTCCAAAACAGTCAGTACAGCAGAAACAAAAAGGACATATCACCTCGGGATCCGTATCAAAATCTAGCTCCAAGTTCCCATCATCATTGAGCCACAAGTTGTAGATAATGACTTTAGTACCATGAAATCCAACGTCATTAAACTGTCAGAATAAAGAATATTTGAACTGAATAAGAACATGCTCATATTTTGAGAGGATAAACAAAGAATATCATCAAGAATTAGAGAACAAGAATACAAAAAAATGTTATTAACTATCAAAAACAATCATACTATATGTACACCAAAAATCAACTGTCAATCAGCCAACCATATAAAGATACGTATTTGGTGCTTATGAAAAAAATTCGATTATGTTGCTACAAAAACATTTGATTATTCTTCTATGATAGATTTGATTATTCTATTATATCAGGGTTCGTCTGTTCTGGAACCTGTTTTTGGTGTTCGTGGAGCATGTTTGTATCAGAAATGCAATCAGCATTAGGAAACAAACTAATTGTCAAACAAATTACTTCATATGGGTACAAGCATTGTTGCATGCTTTATTCCCTTGCTGATCAACCATATTTTTCTGGATATATGTGAGGATGTGAATCCACTTCTATACATTCTCTTTTCTAATAAAATTACTCAAACAGCTTTTATTTCCTTTTCTAATAAAATTGTGCAGAGACAATTTACTCTCTTTTACAAAATTTAAGCTAATTGAGAGGAACAATCTCCAAAGTTTATTTTTAGCATTACTAGGAAACATAAAATACAACAACAAAGCCTTGTCCCACTAAGTGGGGTCGGCTACTAGGAAACATAAAATAAATTTAGAAAAAAAAAAAATCATTTCCATAATATACATAGTATTATTAATGAAATAATTTTAATCTAACAACTTCTAGCCAATAGTCACGGATGAAAGGAAAAATGTAGAAACTAACTTGTCCAAGAAGTTCCTCTTCTGATGAGTATGGAGACCAGCGCAAAATCAAAGATAAATTGGTGACAAAATGCTCTTTGCCATTTAATATCTCCAATGATCCAGTTGATGAATTAAACTCATAGTTTACCTGGTATTGACAAGAACAGATAGTGTTGTAAATAAACTCAACTAGTAGAATCAACCATTGCAGAAAAGATTCTTATGAGAGAGCAAAAAAAATGATTTAGCAAACGATCAGTGTTCAGAAGTCTCTAAAAGTCTGCCATAAGCATGTTGCAATAAGGGTCCTTTTAGGATTATTCTTAGGGGGAAAAGAATAAAACAAAACATAAAAGGGACCCTTGGAGCAATCCGTAACAGTTTATATGTCTTCTCGTGACCTTTCTGGTCACATCTTCAAGTTCTGAATTAACCACTGACATTTTGTCAACCCAAGCTCCCTATAGAAACTCCGCCTATGTTACACCTGTGGTACATAGCCAGTCCCAAACCCGGATAAAGGAGGAGGGTTGTGTTGAGCCTTCGACAGCCAACATAAAAAATTAGTCGAATCTTTATGACATGGATCAAAGACGTTATTGCACTAAAGCTAGGTCGTTGTCCGGAAGCAACGCGCTGTATGAGCACGAGCCGCTGCATCGGTGCCCGGGTGCAGTATTAAATGAGCAAGGGTTCCCCGCTTCTTTCCAGCGTTTCGTGAATGAACGAGGATAAATAAGCTAGTTCATAAAGAAAAAGGTAAAGGTAAAGAGCGAAGCGACTGAAGGTTGAGATTTGGGACATAGAACATAGGCACTCTAACAGGAAAATTTATGGAGGTGGTGGATAACATGACAAGGAAAAAGATTAACATCTTGTGCCTACAAGAAACAAAATGAGTCGGCGCAAAAGCTAAGGAGTTGGATACCTCCGGGTTCAAACTTTGGTATACAAGAAAGGTGAAGAATAGGAACGAGGCCAACATTATCGTGGATAAACAGTGGAAGAAGAACGTAATGGATGTCAAGAGGGTGAGTGATCGGATCATTTCTATCAAAGTTGTGGTGGAAGGAGGTATTTTTCATGTGATTAGCGCCTATACGCCGCAAGTAGGTTCGGACAAGCAATACAAGATATGGTGCCAAAATCTAAAGAGTTTGGTCCAAGACATACCTTCTGGAGATACGAATTTCTTAGGAGATTTAAATGGTTATGTTGAAAGAGCAATGTCTGGGTATGGAAATATTCACGGAGGCCATGGTTTCGGAATGGTCAATACGAGAGTAAAACAATTTGATTTTTTCTCAACTTTTGATGTTCTCATCACAAATACATGCTTTAAAAAGAGAGACAAACATCTTAGAACCTATAGGAGTGGCATGGCAAACTCTCAAATTGACTTCTTGTTGAGAAGAGTCGATCGAAAATTTTGCATTAATTGTAAAATTATTCCGGAAGAGAATTTAACAACACAACATAAGATGCTCGTCATGCATTTTTGCGTTGAGCAAAAGTTAAGGAAAATACATCATATGAAAAACCCAAGAACGAAGGGGTGGCGGATGAAAGGTAAGAACAAAGAAACTTCCTAAGACGAGTAAGAAAAGAGGCAAAGTGGGAAGGAGATGCAAGTGTGGAGGAAATGTGGAGGGATAGGAGTGGCAAAACGAGTTGAACCCGTCGGGCCGGCCCGCTAAACCCGCTGAAAAAGGCCGGTCGGGCTAGGATTTGGAGCCCGCCATATTTAAAAAATCCGCCAAACTCGCACCGCCAAATTGGCGGGTTTTAGAGGGGCGGGACGAACCGGTCCGCCGGGCTGAAATTTTTATTTTTTTTATTAAATAAAAGAGTGATTACTATTATAAAATTAATAATTATAGAATTTTCAAAATAATTTTTTTTGTTTGTAATCTTCTGTTAGTTATTAACTTTATTTATTTTATTTTACAATTTCGTATATTTGCTCAAATTATGTGACTTGTTTTTTAAGATAAAGATGGTTCTATTGACAAATATTATTTTGAACAATTTTATTGAAGTTAAAAATAAAAAAAAATAGTAAAAAAAATTATATTATAATTTGACTGTTTTTTATTTGTATTTGATTTTTTAATTATTATTTTTTGATTAATTTTAATGAATTTTAATTTTGAAAAAAAAAAGTCAAGCGGAATAACCCGCCGATCTGCCAATCCGCCATAAAGCGAGACCGGCTAGCATTTTAAACCCATCTTAGTTGGCGGGGCGGGGCGGGGCAGGGTGGCCTGCTTTGCCACCCCCATGAAGGGAGATGACAAAATTTATTAGAACAGCAAAAGAAAGTTTTCATGAATCTAAAAGGATAAGACCAAGAGACAAAGAGTCCTGGTGGTAGAATGCAAATGTACAAGAAAAGAGAAAAGAAAATAAGGAGTGCTAAGAGGCCAGCAATTTTGTGTTTTGTAACCATCAATTGGCCATCAATAATGATTTTAATGGTGTAAGATTACATCTAATGGAATGCTTTAAAGAGTGGTTAACTCACTTTTCTTTTGATGGTTAAATGCTGGCTACAAAACACAAAAGTTGCTGGTCCCCTAGACTTTCTCAAAGAAAAAATGGAATGCTTTAAAGAGTGATCTTTGTGCCACAATGCAAATAATTGAGAAATCTATAAGACGGCTAAAAAAGAGACAAAAGTGATTGTAAATAAAGTAAAAACAAAAACATATGAAGGTCTCTAATAGTCTTTAGGAACGAAAGAAGGAGAAAAATGTATTTATAGAATCGCCAAGAGCCGTGAAAAAAAGACGAGAGACTTAGATCAGGTTCAGTGTATAAAGGATAAAGATGAGAAGATTTCGGCTTAAGATGAGAAGATCAACGAAAGGCGAAAAAGCTACTTCTACGAGTTATTTAATGAAAGACAAAAGATTCTTCCGAACCTTGATCGATTATCCACGAGTGAAGAACATTAAGACATAATAATATTTCGATTGAAGATTGGAAAGGCCTTAGAGAGATACCGGTTAACCAAACTTTTTATGAGATTTTAAGGTAAAAAAGGATGTCAGATGAGTGGAGAAATAACACATTGATACTTATCTACAAGAATAAAGGAGATATACAGAATTGCGAAAACCATGAAGAAATCAAGCTCATGAGCCATACAAAATTAGAGACATGTATAATGGGGTTACTAACTAGTGTGAAGACTCAAGGTAGTGTGACAGAAAAATTTTCTATTTGTATAGGATTATGCTAGAAATCATCCTTAAATCCATACATTTTTCCATTAGTCTTAGAAATACTCAGAGTATATACAAGAACCTGTGTCATGATACATGCTTTTTGCCGATGATATCATCCTTATGAGAGAGTCAAGGAAAGACCTAAATAAGAAGTTGGATTTATAGAGATGAACTCTAGAAGTGTATGGTTAGTGCATAAACCGTAGCAAGACGGAATAGATAGAATGTAAGTTTAGCTGCCGAAAGAAAAACCATAATACATAGGTGAAGATTGGAGAAAACATCCTACAAAAAGTTTAAAAGTTTAAAATATCTTGGATACATCATATAAAATAAGAGAGATCGAGCAAGATATAAATCATAAGATACAAACAGGTTGGTCAAAATAGCAGAGTACGTCTGGTTCTATGTGACAAAAAAATGCATTTAAAACTTAGAGATAAATTCTATCGTATTACTATCAGACCGACTATACTTTATGGTAACGGCCAAAGAGAAATATGAACATAAGTTAAGTGTGGCAGAGATGATGTTAAGATGGATGAATGGTTATACGCGATTGGATAGAATAAAAAATGAAGATATAAGAGAGAGAGTCGGAGTAGCACCTATTGTAAAAAAAAGGTAAAATCACGTCTCAGGTGGTTTGGACATGTGAGAAGGAGACTAACAGAGCACCTAGGAGAGTGGATGAGATAAAAGATGAATAAGGAGTGAAAGACTGAGGAAAACCTAGAAAGACTATCTGAGGTAGTCAAACGAGATAGAGCTCAATGGAGTCGGTTGATTCATGTAGCCAACCCTACCTAGTGAGACAAGGTTTTGTTGTTGTTGTTGTTGTAAGCTCCCTACCGAACCCATGATGTTTTGGCAAGATGTTCTTAACATGATTAACCGGAATTTGCCCCTAGAAGCACTAGCATCTCACATCTTTATCTACAAAAATATGAATGAAGTGTGTAGAGATTGCTCAAGAGCTCCTCTCTTTCTAATGTGTCCTATTGTGTGTAGTGTAGTCTCTCATTCTCTCTAGAAGAAGTTTTTGGAATGCTTGGAACTGTCCGTTGACAATGGACTTGCATCAACACCTCACTAACTTGAAAATAGGGGTGGCAACGGGGCGGGTAGAGGCGGGTTTTCGCTCTACCCGACCCCGCCCTGCCCGACGAAAAACCCGCATGAAACCCGCCCCGCCCTACCCGCGAGTAGTAAAATGTTAAACCCTAACCCGCTCCTGCGAGTACCCGTTCTGCCCCTACCCACCCCTATAATTATTAAATCCAACAAATAAAATAAAATTTTAAAAATTATATAACCACCATTTACATACATAACATAAATTAAAGTAAAAATTTATATATGATATAATATTATTAATCATTTATTAATTATTTTATATATGTTACATATATTATATATTAAAAATATATATATTTACATATATATTATATATACCGGGGCGGGTAGGGGCGGGTTTAACTTAAACCCGATCCCGTCCCGCCCCGCCCAAGAACCCGGCCCGTTAAAACCCGCCCCGGTGCAGGGGCGGGTAATTACCCGCCCCAAGCGGGTAGGGGTGGAGTGGGTACCCGCGGGTTCGTGTAGTGTTGCCACCCCTACTTGAAAAGCTTTGGATGCTTTTAAGAAGAAACAATCTTATGTTAGCCCTCAACTTATACGTTTTGGTGTATCTATTGGCAAAGGCATGCTAAAAAAGAAAAACACTATTCATACATCAAATACTCTTACATCCGTATAAAAATTCAGCTGCTACTAAATAATTGTATATTTTAATTATTTTTAATTAACAAAACAAAGAGAATGCCTGTTTGGTTAAGAAAATACTAGTGTCAAAATGGTGTTTATTATAAAGGGTGTAGACGTAGCAGAATTGCTAAAAAATTTTAATGATTCCTTTTCAATCTAACTTTATTTGGAGTATAATTAGTATTTTGGCACCCCTTAATTCAAGCAATAAGTTGAAGAGAAGTAGCATTTGAAGCCTATGCACAATATAAACCAAACCCTCTACGTAATAAAAGAAAAATGTGGAATACCACTCACCATGGGTACTACTATTCTGTCAAGCTTTTCTTGCACCAAAAATGTATATGACAGAAGTCCAATGCTTTGCGTCAATACCCTGATGCAGGTTAAAAACAGTAAGAAAAATTAAGCATAGTTTTCACTTTTCTTTTCCACTGTAGCTTCAATTTTTGTCCCAAAATCACCTTGCCTTGCTCTAGTGAAAGATCAGAAGGTATAATGTTTAAAAGCCTAACTAACTTCAGCATGGACAGATGCTTTAAGTTTTTGTCACATACCCATTACTCATATGCCGACTGAAGACCATGACATCAGCCCCAAGCCTCATAGTACTGGTCTTAAAGCCATTACCATCTGCAACAATAAATCAAAAACTCAAAAAGAATAAAGCACAAATACGAAAATAGCTGAAGAAAGAATGCCAAGACCCATACACTGCCCAATAGCCAGCTTTGACTTCTTATCTGAAAATCCAAAACTCATGCAATGCCTCATTGCTTCTGGATCCATTCCACCACCATCATCTGATTACCCAATGTCAGTACAAAATCAATAAAAAATGTCAAATGTAAAATTTTTGAATTTTGAATATCTTACCAAATCATGATGCTCAGGGTAAACATGTTCCTAACAAGACTCAGGCTAGGATTTTCAATAACTAAATTTCTAAAATTGATATGTTCCAGAACCATTGTACCTTGAATCAGCAATGCTGGACTTCCATCCTTTGGATTTGAAGTTTTATCTACAAGGACAAAGGTAGCCCCATTTTGGATCTATCCTAAGCACAAACGGCAAGAATGCAATACAAATTGGAGCATAAAACAAATGTAAAATGTGAGATGTAACACGTCAAATGATGATTTTAAACAAGAAATGGAAAAATCACAGCAATAAAGATTATGGTTTTACACCAATCTATGGAATGATAATTAAGTAAAGAACATTGGAATAAACATGAAACCTTAAAAAAGGTATAGTAACAGTAAAAACCAGAAAGGAAGGATATGTACAGAAAGGAAATCATTTCTGGAAAACATCACAGTTAATAAAGAATACACCATCAGAAATCAATGCCAAAATAAGTATGCAGGTAGATGACAAATAAAACTAACACAGCATATACAATACTTAAAAATTCATGTAGTTCACAACTGAAACATCAGGGATAATCACCTCATCAACTGCATTATCGAGAAGCTCTGCTATGGCTGCAACCAAAATCAAAGAAAAAGACCAACACATTAAAAGAAAAACAAAAACGACAATGAGACAAAGGTGGACAATTAAAGTAATCAAAGAGGATGAACAAGTTCATATAAGTCATAAGAACATACCACCAAATGCCCACTTATGTGAAGTTGCATTTGAGTGAAGGAACATAGGGTGTACATGTAGATAGTTTTTGGCATCTGAAATCAAAGAAAAATATTAGTACGATGAGAAATGAAGAATGAGTAAGATTCTCTGAACTTACACCACGTCAGCATATGTCGAGCTCAAAAATTGGTCACAACTAAATATAAGCACTAACGTCCATGGAAGAAACTATAAGCTGCATTAATTTGGAAATTACTTTGGACTGTGACTTTTTTACAAGCAGGCCCATCATCGTAAGTCCCAGCTTTCCAAAACTGCCTAGTAAGGGGTGCTGCACAAATGGGTGACGCATAAGAAATGTCTGAATCATCACCTGGTGGCAACCCCTGATTAGCTACCAGGCCGTTCCTTGGACTACTAGAGAAAATATTATTTTCAGAATCTTGTCGAACAGAATGAATGCGAGATCCATTTCGATTGGCCAGTTGACCTTTATTAGTCGATTTTTCTTGCTTTACATCCAAAACAAGATCTGGCTCCTGCTTCACCGCTATAGGAATAACCTTTTCAATCTCATCATCGCTAGATAAATCAATAATTTCTATGCCTCCCATATTTGTCCCTGTAACCAAAGCAAAGCATACAAAGTTGAGTTAGCATTATGAAACAGAATACAATATAGAGTAACAAACAAGAATGTGAGTCAAACAACTATCAACCTGTATAAATGACACATTTGACTTTAGGCACACATGCATCTTACAAAAAAAGAAAAAAATCAGGGGTGGTTCATTCACTAGTTACCATTCCCGCATTTATCATATCTTAATATAAGAAACAACTGTTAATAGGTATGTGCAACTTAACTCTTTATGATTCAAATGTGTAGATTAATCCTCAACTTTGTTAAATGTTCAATTCGGTAAAAAAAAATGAGTGCAAATTTGAACTTTGGGCCATGTGCTATTGACCCTCTCAACTTTCTCAATGTGCAATCCAATACTTCACGCATGGATGTCAACAGGGCGGGATGGGGCTCCCCGCCCCCGCCCCCGCCCCCGATCCCCACCGTGGGAGAATATTTACCCCCCATCTCCCTAGTTGATCAATTCTATGAAAATTCTAATGAAAAAATTTTAAAAAATTGATAAAAAAAATCATAAAACATGGAACAACATACAAATACATCATGTCCAAGATTATAAATTAACTAAAATTCAATATCATATCCAAAAAGATAAAATAACACACCATTATATTTCTCAATAGTTTTAATACAAATTAATTTTTTTAAAAAGCCTATAAAACAAAGTCTTCAACTTCGAATATTCTCCCATTGCAAAAGTACAACTTCCAACAAACAACTTTGAGTTCTTTGATAAAACAACGAATATATAAATATGTCAACATGCATCATAAACAAAACACTGTTTAAAGTATAAAGACTTAATTTCTCTTGATGGATTATGACTTCTAATGAAACCTTTCCCCTTCATTAATTGACTAATACTCTTTGCTCAACCATAAAGATTTGTAATTTGTCGAGCTTAACGTGTTCACATATTAGCATCATAAAAATAAATAACAAGTTCCATTAAAAAACACAAAGAAAGAGATGAAACAAGAGATACTGAAGTTGAACAATTACATCAACCTGCAGAATAGATGAAGAATTTATTTATAATACTATCACGATTTGAATTTAATTTTCTTTTACCAAAGGGAAAAAAAACCACTTCTTTTAGCGCACTACTTTTGGAATTCAATAAGCTCACTATATATACACTACATGCACCAGCTACAAAAGCTTTTTTACTTCTTCACTAGGACGACCATTTTATGGCACCCCAAACAACAGATACTAAAACAAATAATTTTTCAGATATAGCTAAAGACCAAACATTTATCATGTGAAAAAATATTACGGGGAAACAACCCTATTGATTGTCCAGCTAAACTTGCCTAACCAAAATTCTAACCTCACTAACCCTTAAAATGCACCAAACTAAATTCAAATCCAAATCAGAATTAATTCATTGTTTGCACACTTAAAAGACTTCAAAGCTTAAAACTTTGTACACATGCACACTAGCCAAGCCATTACCAACTAAGAAGGCTTAGCCACCAAATAATTTCAAAATAATTTTTACTAGGAGCTCAGATTAAGATTTAGTTCCTTAATGCTTATTCAGGGGAAAACAAGTGTAAAAAATGTATAAAACAAGCACAAGCATGTTACAGTTGCAGAAAATCAAGCAAGGTTAAAAGCACAACCATGCTGAAAATAACCAAGATTCAAAACAAACAAGCACAAAAGATGCAGAATAAACCTTTAGTGCAATAAAATTCAAAGAGGGCGAGAGTATCCAATCAGAAGTGGAGGAGGGGGAGGGACAACCGACGGCTGCGGCGGCGATGCTGCCGACGGCAGACGGTGGCTTCTTTCAAACGGACAAGAAGCAACGACGTAGAGCACGGAGCAGTGGACGAGGTGGGGGTCGGTGCATCGGACTGCGGACACAAGCGAAGAGGAGAGCACGGGAGCAAGGAGAGTGGCGCCGGGTTGGGAGCAGAGAGGTGAGGTGGGGGGATGGCGTACAAATCTACAATGATGAAGAAAGGAAGACACAAATGAGGATTAGGGTTAGGGTTTATCTATCTATATATATATATATATATGTTATGTGAAATGACTAAAAAACCTACAATAAAAACAAATTATTGACAATTAAGTATATTTACAAATTTCGTAGATTAGTGGGGATAGGGCAGAGATCACCGCTCAGGAACCCCCACCTGCTTCAGGGGAATTTTGTCCCACATCCCCATCCCTGCAGGAAAAATTCTCCTCCTTCAGGTCTCCATTTGGGGCGATTCCCCCGGGGATCTCTGTGTATCGGAGAGTTTTGTCATCCCTGATGCATTCTTGAATATGCACTAATTTGTTCCCAATCATTGTTAATGTTAATAGAAAGGTTGATTTGCACATTCAAAGAAAGATCAGTCAATATAATGACTGAGATAATATGGACATTGCCAACAATTCGAAGAGATGATGGTTTTATCCCTTAGAAAAATTTGGTGATGTCCCGCACATTCTACCGCTTAACTACTTTTTTCCTTACACAACAATCAAAATCGACTTGTTAGGTGTAAAGCATGATCTCCCATCAAGCAAAATGGAATTCCTCCATCAAAGTCCAATTGTTTGAATCACGATGATCCGAGGAAAACCTATCCAGATAGCTATATCGGCAACGTTGTCTTCAAAGATAACTTTGGTGCTCTGAGCCAATAAGCAATTCCCTTTTTTTCCATCATTTCCAACAACAAGAGCCTTTCCTCTTATTGATGTCACCAACAACTATTTGAGCTCTTTTTATTACTTTCAACTCTAAGCATAATATGTATTAATTCTAAAGGTGCATAGCACTATTAAAAAAGCATAATTAGAAACCAATCAAGAGGCATGGTCTTCAGGGTTAGTAATATCAACATCGACATTTAAATAAAGTAGTTAAGGTATCAAATTACAATAAACAAACAAAGGCCACCTTGGAACTATTAGACAATTAAAGAGTGCCTAATTGCAACCAAAGATTTCACTTAAATTATATAAAAATACACGTAATTGCAAATATCTATTGCCAAAATTCTCTCTTCACCTAGTTCTTTATCTAACCAATGGTTTCATAACTTCAACGAAATGAACATGATCTTTGGCTCAAGGCATTTTCCCTTCTTATCTTGAAAAAGTAAAGGCATGTTGCATTCTTAAGTAAATAACCAACTTCCGGCTAACCAAGCATCTACTGTCTTGTCAAACATACAAGAGATAAGATGGCAATATTCCCCACTTCTACACTAACTATAACTTTTGGCCTAATCTTTAAATCCTAGTTGAACCTTCGTAGACAAACCATTCAAACATCACTCACATATGTTATGCAATTGCTTTTTACTTGAATCAAATCTTTGATCTTTTGAGTAAGCATAAAATTAGGCTTCTACCTAAATGTGCAATAAGGGTATGCCACAATTTCTTCTAGAATCAGAATATGCATGTATTGATAATAGTCTTTAGAAAGTGTGGCATGGATAATAACATAGTTTTCAAATGCAATCAACTTTAGTGTTATTGCTAATTGCAAAACACACTTCTAACATTCTACTCTATCATAAAACAGATTATGAATTTCAATTAGTTTCACTCCCAAAAAGCTTGGGTGTCATTTTTACATAATACACAACAATTCGTAACTAAAAGTTGCCAACCCTTGAATGAATTATGATTGGTATAATTAGGAGATGCATAAAATGGTCATAGTTCCCCCTTATTAATAACTTATTCCCAATGATTGGTCAGATAGCAAGGGGAACAAATAGATTCAACCAGGATAGTTTCACTCTTTAGTTTCACCCTTTCAACCACTCTCCAATCCAACGAAAACTACCAACAACCATCCCCTTGCCACAAACCCCTTCTCACCACTAGTCATATTCGCCATGGCAAGACATACAGAGCAACACCCTTTACTTTACAACAATGTTGATAAAGTGTTGTCTGTAGCTGAAACTTCACTACGAAAAGGGCATTTAACAATCCATATTTATCACTCCTACAAACTAGGGCAAGATCTATGGAGCATCACCATTTACTTTTGCAACAATGGTGATGAGCATTGTTTGTAGCAAAAACTTCACTAAGGAAAGGAAATTTAACAACTCCATATTTATCACTCCTACAAACTAGGACTCGCCTATTTGCACACACAAAAGGTCCCTAATGTAATATTCTATTCCCATATAGAGCACACCTATTAAATTAAAGCCCCAATGTTCTCCCAAACTTCTTTTCAATATTTACTCTGAATGGATTAGGTCTAGCCCATGCCAATCTCACAAAATTTTGTTTACACTTCTACAGTATTTTGCTCCTTCACAACAAAAGGGTCAGTGCACTAGCATCCCACATTAGTGCAAGATCTGGAGCCGGACCGCAACCACAAGATGTAATGTACAAACCCTAACCTGATAATTACATCAGTAACTGTTCCACGGCTTGAACCTGTGACCTAGAGGTCACAACAAACTCCAACTAAAATGATTTTTAAAGGGGAAGTTGTTTTGGCAAGCATGTAAACCCAAGCTCAAATGAAATACCAAACCACTCTTGATATATCGGTCAAATTGAGAAGGGTAGGATATGCACTTCAAGTAGCTCTATCAATCACAAAGTTGAAAGCTTGGTCAATGTACCCACAATCCAAAGTTCACCAATATTCTACTAGCTTACACTCCTCCATTTTGTGTTGATTATTGGCTAGACACCACCACAAGACCTCTCAAAAAAACATTAGAAGTACAAAAAAAGTATTATACCAACTAACAAAAATCAAGGAACTAAACACATCAATTACTTCAAAAGTCCAACTCAACCCTAAAAAAGGCACAATTCAATCAATCTATCATTACTTATCAAAGGCTCTAAGATAACTTTTCATTCACCCAATTATCTTAAAGATATACAATAAAAACCTCCTAAAAAACATATTCCGCCCTTGATAGATACCTACTATGTAGCTATAGAAAGCAATATGTCAAAACAATGACAAGGTCCATTGCCAACCATGATTTTAAAAATCAAACTGAACTGACCGGTTTGATCCGATTAATTGATTCATTTAAAGTATAAATCACTTGACAATAAAACCAGTCAAAAATTAAAAAAAAAGGTCAAAAAATTGGTTTATTAATGCGATTTTTTAGCAGTTAACATATTTAAAATGATAACTTACAAAAAAATAATGTTTAAAAAAATTAAATATTTCATACATAAATATATTATTTGATTATATCCGATTAAATATTGGTGAAACCTTAGTTTAACTTTAAAAACTATTGAACTTCTAACTCTATCGATTCAATAACTAATTAAGTTTTAGAGAAAATAAAAATTTTACGTAAAATCAAAAAATTAAATACAAATAATATACAATCATATTGAGATTCAAATCATAAGTGTCTTATTTAATAACAACGACCCATTTAAAATCATAAGATAAAAATTTTAAAAGTTAAATTGAAATTTAAAAGTATACTATATCTATATTTGTTTTTCATTAATTAAAAAAAAGTTACCAAATAAAAAAAATTTCAAAAAACCCATTTAATATTTCCCTTATCTCAAAAGTATCAATGCAAAAATAATTGATTTTACACCTTAAGTTTTGAAATTTCTTAAAAATAATGCAAGTTATACAAATTTTCTATTACAAATAAGAATATACAGAAAATCAGATTGGATTGAAATTGAATATAAACAAAATCTACATCTGATCTACCCTAAAACATTAGATATTCTTATATCTGATCGGATCTGGTTCGCAAATTATTGGTATAACTGGCTTCTCCATTAAAATTTAGATCTCAAATTAAAGAGACTGTTGCTTGAAAAGTTAGATCTCAAAATGAGAAGGATAGGAAAAGAAAATTGAAATCATAACACATGCTAAAATATACTTAAATTGGTAACAAAAAATAATTTTAATACTAAAACTACTTTTAAAAAAACTAAAATCTTGTTCAAATTCATTTAATAATTAAAAAAAAAATTCTTTTGAATAGTTAAAATATTTTTCTCTCCCTTGTATCAAGATCCACAGCCATCTCAAAACCCTAATACCCAAAAGGATATTTAGGAAAAAAAGGAAAGAATAGGAGCGAGGCAGTGACAAAAAAGAGCTTCTGTACCAGTAGTTATGCTGGGATTCCGTCAGAGAGAGGCAGAGAACGCTGCCTTCATATGCGGAGACAAAGTTTCGAACTTCGTGGGAGTTTGAAAGAGTTACGGACCAAGTAATGGGATTTGGCTTTGTGGTGTCAACGATAAGCTGGAGAAGAAAGAAGATAAAGAAAACTCCAATATCGAAGAAGAAAAAGGAAAAACCTTTCTATAAGAGTGACACTAATACCTCTAATAGGCAGGGATGGCAACAGGTCCCCATGATCTGTCCCATCCCTGCCCCCGCCCCGGCGACAGGTAACAGAGACCCTGCTGGGGATGTGGTTCTCCGCGGATATTCTTGAAAAAATTATTTAAAAAAAAATAGAAAGATGATCCTCAATAGTTAACAATTTCTAATCACCAATAAGCAACAATTGAACACAAACCTACATAAGTAACAATATAATTAAAAAAGTACCACACAATTACATTTACATCAACAATCAACAATAAAACTCAGAATCCATATTCCATACAATTACATTTACATCAACAATCAACAAAATTAATAAGATACCATCATCAATTAACAAAATTACATCATACAAATTGACACAAAAAAGAAAATTACCTAAGAACTGAGAAGCCTCAGAGTCACAAACTCATAACCATCATAATCATAAAAGTTTATTCATGAAAAAATAAATAAAACTGAAGTAGCAGAGGAGGATTGCCTACCGACAGAGCAACGGAGAGGGAGGAACGGAGATGAAGAGGCTGACGACGGCAACGAAGATGATTCTCCTCTGACGCGACCAAGACAGCGAAGATTCTGCCTCTGACGCGACGGTGCTCCCTCTGACGCGACGATTCTCCTCGGCTGTCTCAGGAACACCACGACGACGTCCTCCTCGGCTGGGTCAAGCGTGCGATAAGACGTTCTCCTCGGGCATGTTTCTCAGGCGCGCGACGACAGTGCTGCGGTAACCTTCAGAGTGAGAGAGGGAAGCAGTGAGAAGGAGGAGCGCGGCGGCGACGGGAAAGCAGGGTGGTGGACGGCGGGGAGAGGAGAGAATCTGTGAAATGTTAGGGTTTGAATGAGAGGGAGTGGGTGAGAGTGATGCCAATTTGGGAATTTAGGGTTTCATTGAAATTTATATATAGAAAAGGATATTTTAGTCATTTTAATATATAATAATATAATATTATATGAATTTTCATGGGGCGAAGTAGATGTGTGCATGGGCCGGGGTGAAATCGGATTTGATGTGACTCAGACCCAACCCGAAATATATACTAGGTTTATTTATTAGACCCGAACCCGGCCTAGACCCGATGAAATCTTATACACCTTCGGGCCACGATTATACCGAGTAAAAATCGGGTGAAAATCGGACCGTTAACACTACATTACCTTGATATCTTCTTATAAGCTAGCATGTGAAAATATTCAAATTTTCAAGACTCCAACCATTATTTCACATGGTAAAATTCACTTAGAAAAATATAACAAGAACCAACTCTTCTCTAAAATTAAAGTATAATCATAATCAATACTAATATTGTCTAATAACACCAAATATTTAAATCAATATAAATAACATAATATTATACATTAGTCTAAAATCTTATGCATTTTAAACATAAAACATTAACTTATAGTCTTATAATAACTAATAACACAAAATATTAAGGTTTACAATACTTAAATTCCACACAAGAATAGCCATCATCCATCACTAATAACATAATATTAATTGTGTATGATAACCGGGCCACCGGGCCAACTTCGAGTGACCCAAACCATGGCCCAGACCCGATCTGAAATAATAACCGGGTCTATTTTTGAGACCCTTACCCGACCCTAGATCCGATGAAATCACACCAAAATAGCCCCTAAAGTGTTCGGGGCCGGGGCCGGGTCTTCGAGCCGGGCCGGGCCATGCACACCCCTAGGGCGAAGATTTCTATTTCTACTTTTATTTTTGCCTTCGTTCCGTTTATTATACAGTTTTTATTTTTTGTATAGTTATCAAAATCGGACGTTTTATTTTTCCACATAATTATCAAAATCATATTGGACCAACTGATATGTGATTGTGATCAGATTTGAATGAAAAAGGGTGAGTGAGAGTAAGGCTAATTTAGGGGGATTTAGGCTAAATTTTCAATTGGTCTGTTCACTATTTGGGTACAAATTTTAAAATTGATGAATATGTGTTTCGAACAAAAGTCTTTTTTATACTACATATTTTTCTTACCATTAAACTATGTTATTCTTTATTATTTAATTGTTAATTATATAATAAAAATGTACAATAATTTTGTTAGATATTATTTTAAGGGGGCGCTACACATCCATGTAACCATGTAACCAAGTTGACCCAATCCCAAATAGAGTCATGCGCATTAATGACGAGTGAAAAGTGAAAACACGCGCCCGAAACCCTTCGTTACTTCGCGCTCATTATGAAAAAATGTTACTTCATCTTCTTGCGTTATAGGCTTCACCGTTCTCCTCTGCTCGCATTTTTTCTTCTTCTTCTTCTTCTTCTCTGCTCGCATTATAAGTTTCACCGTTCTCCTCTGCTCGCGTTTTCTTTTTTGTTCTTCTTCTTCTTCTTCTCTACTCGCGTTCTTCGTTATGGATCTACATTGACTTCAACGTAATTAGCTTTGTCGTTCTTCGTCTTCATTTTCTTCTTTGATCTGGACTTCTGAATTAAAACAATGAATGAATCAACTTCAAAATTAGTTAAATGAGTGCGATTTGGATTATTCTTCCGAAATGCATCACAATAATCTTAAACATTGAACAAAGTAAAAGGAAGCCATCGAACCAAACAACATTCATTTAGTGAATCAAAATCACAAAGGCCACCCGAACCGAACAATGTTCATGTGGTGAATAAATGGTGATCAACTTTCAATCAACAAGAATAGAAGTAAAAGGAAGCCACCGAACCGAACAACATTCATTTGGTGAATCAAAATCACAAATGTCACCGAACCAAACAATGTTCATGTGGTGAACAAATGGTGATCAACTTTCAATCAACAAGAACAGTATTTCTCCATGCAAAAGAAGTACTAAACATAGTAACAACCAATTTCAAAGCCCTAGTTAAACTATCCACTGAACTGAAGAAGAATAACCTACGTGAACGAATTTGAAAGAAGAAGGAGGAAGAGGAAGAGGAGGAGAAATACTATTCTTGTTGATTGAAAGTTGATCACCATTTATTCACCACATGAATATTGTTCGGTTCAGTGGCCTTTGTGATTTTGATTCACCAAATAAATGTTGTTCGATTCGGTGGCCTCCTTTTACTTTATTCAATGTTTAAGATTATTCTGATAGCATGCAGTAATTATTTCCTAGTTGTCTCAACGTAATAACCTCATTCAACTGATTTGAAGTTGAATCATTCATTGTTTCCATTCAGAAGTGTAGATTGAAGAAGAAAACGAAGAAGAAGAAGAACAACGAAGCTTATTACGTTGAATTCAATGCAGATCAATAATGAAGAATGCGAGTAGAGAAGAAAAACGCGAACAGAGGAGAACGACGAATTTTATTAGGTTGAAGAAGAACACGAACAGAGAAGAAGAAGAAGAAGAACGAAAACACGAGAAGAGAACAAGGTTTACATTGAGAATGTTTACGAGGCGCGTGTATAACAAACGCGTAAGGAGGTTGGGGAGGCACGTCTGATTGAAGTTACTTGGATAGCTTGGATGAAAAAATTACATGGATGTAGAGCTTTTCTCAATATTAAATTAGTTTGAAATCAGTTTAACAATCACAATCCTCTAATAGACAATTTATTAGTGTTAGACTAATATGTCAGAGCCATTTCTTATGAACCGGCCTTGAACAAGCCACTTATTTCACATAATTTTGTTGATCAACTTTCCTAGGATCATTTCAAGGCATGTAAATCAAGTACCATGACATCTTACAATTTATAAATGAAAAGAAAAGAAGAGAAATGAAAAGAAAATTATAAAGACCAGGAACTCACTGAGTCACTGGTTTTGAAGTGTTGCAATTAGTGTACTTGCTAACCTCTTAGGCTCTTGCATGTATGCATGGATACACCTACACACCACCGACTACATTTTTCTAAATTTCTTCTTCCTTTACTTTTCTTTTTTAACGAATAACATTGTATATACCCACGCAAATAGTCGTCATTATTGGGTTCAGCCGTTCAGGTGCATTCCTTCGATGGCAAGAGCAACAACAACATTAACAATAGAATAATAGTAATGTTCTTGTATGGATACCTGGAGGGAGAGCTCAGTCTCTGGGAGTTGACGCCGAGCTATTACCTTCGGTGCCGACCTTTAAGCCTTATGACAATCCAAACTTTACTCCAAGAAGGTGTCCAATCGCGTAGAGCTTTGAGCAAGAAACAGGGAGGGAGTGTACCTGCAAAGGCACTCCGAAACTTAAGTTAGTATTGAGAATTCAATGTGTCTTTAGGATAGAAGATCATACCTTTTTATAGGTGATAATGTATAAATCGGTTATGTTTCTGCTTTATTGCCTGTATTAAAGAGCAATAATAAGGGTTTGGACGTTTAACTTTTGTGAAGCAGTCTGTTAAGCTGATTTGTAACGTCACTTTTTAATGAATGACATTGATTGTCGAATAGTAACTGTAACGTCGATTAATAACGTAAATTGCCGAGTAATGACTGCAATGCCAAACTATAACGCCAATTTTCTGGGTAATAATGTGAATAATGCCGAGTTATGGATGATAAAGCCGATTTATGATATTGGATTTGTAATGGCCGGACCACAGCCCCCAAGCTTAGCCTGGAAAAATGTTTAATGAAGCAGGTTGAGCTTTTAATGATGTATGAGTCGGCTGCTGAACAGTTCGGCGTGTGCTTCTGCCTTGTAGCCCCCAGGTCAAGGTGCTTTATTGAACAGTTACTGAGACTATAGGCATTCATGATTAGGATAGAGAAATAATTAAATGAAGGTATTAATGAGTTTGCGTGTTTCCAAGGTGGGTTTATTGGGTTTGACGTGACTGATTTGATGGGAATTGGAAGCGAGATTTTGGGTTAAAGTGTGTGAGTTAAAGCTTAGGGATTCTGAAGGTTTGCATGCTTGCTGTTTTATTTTTTCTCAAGCATTTTCAACCAAAACATGAGTAAAAGAGGTGAGTGTCTGTTAGTTCTTTTTGGTTTTTCTGTTTAATCGTGTTCTCTTCTTCTCCTTTTCTGCTTCAGTTTTTCCAATGGTTTATGAGAAAGAAACGAAAGGGGAGGTAGACTGGTCTTATGACTGGGTGAATGATGATATAAGGGATCGTGTTTCTCTGTTTTTGGATGTTGGTGCTGTGAATGAGATAGATAAGTCTAAGGTTGCTAGGGCTAATTCTGGGGTTCGATTGGAGCTGCTCCCATGTGCGGTTGATGATAGAGTTTTTCATAGAGGGGAGGGTTTTGAGCATTTTTTTTATGTATAGTTGTGTTTTGGAGGAACTAAGGGTTAGAATTCCTTTCAGATTTTGAGTGTAAAGTTCTGAAGCAATTGAACTGTGCACCCTCACAACTTCACCCCAATGGTTGGGCTTTCCTTCGGGCGTTTGAGATTCTTATGGAATTTTTGGAAGAAAATCCATCAGTGGAGTTGTTTTTCTCATTGTTTCAGGCGAATGGTATTTGGAAGGGTGGTTGGGTAAACTTGAACAGCTCTCTGGGGTTTGGTGTGTTCAAGTTATACAAATCGTCTTTTAAGAACTTTAAGAAAATGTACCTTAAGGTAAGTAGCTGCGAGGATGACTTTCCGTTCTATGTGGACGAGCATTTGGGGGAGAAATTTCCTCTCTGGTGGTGTTCAGAGCCTCAAAATATTTTAGTGCCTGAAACTATAAGTCCAAAAGATGAGTGCATAATTGAGTTTTTGACTGAGGTTGTTGATCGGAAGGAGTTGATTTCTGTTTATGCTCTGCTGCAGTGGGAGGAAAATAAGGCTGCTGTTATAGATTATCTGGGTAAGATTTTGAATTGTGGATGTTGTATCATATTTGAGGTTTTTTGAACAGGTTTTTGTTTATCTTGTTTTTCAGGTGGTAAGTACCCAGGTGTATCTGCAGCGAGTTTGAGGTCTCGGGTGAAGAGCAAAGGTTTGGATAAGGAGGTATCCTTGTCGAAGGCAGATAAGATCGGTGTTGGCGAGGTTGACCAGCCAAGGCCAGGGAGGAGGAAAGTTATTGCTAAGAAGAGAAAGGGTGATGTGGTGGATTTGTTCGACGTTTCTGATGATGAGAAGGATGATGTTCCGATGGAGGAGGTTCATATGTTTTGTGATAATCAGAAGAAGTTGCATGGTTTTGTTGAGCGGAGTGAGGGGTCGTCGCTTTGGGGGAAAAATTATCCTTTCATGATTACTGCTGATGAGGTATGCCAGACCCCGTCCGATGTTAGTTTGGCGGAAGAGGTGGGGGATGTGGCGATTGATCAATATATGCAGGTGACTTCTATTTTGTGAGGTAAAAAGTTTGTATTTGTGTTTTTGTTTTGTGGAAAAGTAACGTGTTAATGTCTGATCCTCAGGTTGTGGGTCTGCGGCTGGCGAGTTTAGGATGGAGCCGTGAAAAGATTCATCGGAAGTTGGTTGAGAAAAAGGAGGATCCTAGTTTGAGGGAAGAGTTAGCTATAAAGGTTGGTAAGGTTTCCGAGCTTGAGGTGAAGTTAGTTGAGGTTGAGAAACATTTGAAAGAGGTGAAAGAGAGCTATGCCAAAGATGTTGAAGATTTAAAGAAGAAAGAAGCAAACTTATCTTCTATGAGTACCCGTATGATCGAGGTTACTGCTCGGTTGAAGGAGGTGGAGAAGAACAAGCAAGGAGAAATTCTTGATTCCTTCCTTGAAGGATTTGAGAGGGTTATTCTTCAGGTGAGATTTCTAGCTCCCGAGGTGGATTTCTCAGCAATGGATCTAGGCAAAATAGTGCAGGATGGCGTTATGGTTGAAGATGATGGTGCTGCTGAGTAAGGAGATGAAAATGTTTAGTTTGTGTGTTGTTTTGCTGCTGTTTGTAGACTTATTTTGCTCTTAATTTTGTGATATTATGTATGCTGCTGTTTTGTGAACAACAAACTATTGGCATTTCAGGTTACATGTTGTATTCTGCATGTTATGACTATAATATGATATTGTTGTTTATATGATATGTGGGTGGTTTTCTGGTTTGTGAATGTGGCATTGATGCCAAATATAGTAGTGGTACTAATGGTGTAATGCTATTAATTTGATGGAGAAGTATCATGTAGAGGCCTGATTAGGCCGAGTTTGTGATGCTGAAAGAAAGTTGTATTGTGTTTTAGTGGGCGGCTATGATTTTGATTTAAAATCGGTTAACATGTATTCGGTTGCGAAGGGTTTGTTCGGCAGTTTGTTAGTCCGGCCCATTATTTGTTAAGATTTGCGGCATAGTCGGGTTAGGATCATAGCATTCTGATCCTTACTAAGAGATCTGATGGATTTGTTGAATTCAGAATGACTGGATTCCGATTTAGATCGGTAATTTGTTTGGTAAATTCGGCTTGCGATTAAGATCGGATATTTGTTTGAATGAATTTCCGTTATAAGGTCTGCTATCGGATTCATTGATTGTATCCCAGTATTGGGATCCATTTTAAGGTCGGCAGTCAAAATGACTGATTGCATCCGAGTGATCGGATTCCGTTTTAAGGTCGGCAGTCAGAATGACTGATTGTTTCTGAGTGATCGGGTTCCGTTTTAAGGTCGGCAGTCAGAATGACTGATTATTTCCGAATGATCGGATTGATAGTATAGATCGGCATTATATGTTTATGCATGAAGCGAGAAATGTAGAAAGTGATGAGTTGAAAAAATGAAATATTTATTGAAGAACCTTTGATTCCAAAGGCCCAGGTAGGCTAGCCTCGTTAAAACCTCTCCAAGCAAAACCCTTGTGGGAAAAATCTTGGTAGTAGGAAAAAGAGTACTGGACTGTCCCTGGTATTTGCTATAATATAACTTTAAGGAAGATACATTCCAAGTGTTAGGGAGATTTTTACCCTATAGGGTTTGTAGTCTGTAGGCTCCCTTGCCGATTACCTCGGTGACTCGGTAAGGGCCATCCCAATTAGCTGCTAGTTTGCCATGTGATGATGGTTTCCTAGCTTGTTCTGTTTTCCTAAGCACAAGGTTATTTACGCGGAATGATCTTGGATGAAGTCTCTGGTTATATCTTTGGGCAATGTGCTGTTGCATGGCTAAATGTTTGACTGCTGTGGACGATCTGAGTTCTTCAATGAGGTCAAGCTCGGATTGCCGAGCTATGTCTTGTGTAGTTAGGTTGACCAATTCAGTGCGTAGTGAGGATTGGGAGATCTTTACTGGTATTATTGCATTTGAACCGTAGACTAAATGGAAGGGTGTCTCCTTTGTGGTTGAGTGAATTTTTGTATTGTATCCCCATATGATCTCTGGGATAAGCTCGGCCCGGAGACCTTTTGCATCATCTAGTTTCTTTTTTAGAGCATGAAGTATTACTTTATTTGCGGCTTCTGCTAACCCGTTTGTTTGTGGGTGCTCTACTGATGAGAAGTGTTGTTTGATTTTCAAGTTCTACAAAAAAGATGTGAATTTTTGATCGGCAAGCTGGCGACCATTATCTGTGATAATGTGCCGAGGAATGCCGAATCGACAAATAATATGTTTCCAAACAAAGGAAAGCATTTGTTGTGATGTAATCTTGGCTAGAGGTTGTACCTCTATCCATTTGGAAAAATAATCAATTGCTACCACAAGGAATTTTACCTGTCCTGCTGCTGTGGGAAAAGGTCCGAGGATATCAATGCCCCATTGGTTGAACGGCCAACTAACTTCGAAACAATGTAGGAGTTCGGCCGGGAGATGTGTAATCGGACTGTGTTTTTGGCAATTGTTACAGCTTTTAACTTTCGCTTGACAATCCTGTCGTATTGTCGGCCAATATAATCCAGCTCTGAGGATTTTTGAATACAGACTTTGGGCTCCGAGGTGTGTTCTACAGATCCCTTCATGTGCCTCACCAAGTGCAAGCTCGGCTTCTGTTCTGCAAAGACATTTAAGCAATGGACGAGAGAATGCCCGCCTATATAGGCAATTATTATAAATTGTAAAAAAGGAGGCTTGTCGGCGGAAGTGTCGAGCATTTTCGACGTCGCCTGGCAAGATCCCTGTTTGGAGATACTGTATGTATGGGGATCTCCAATCTGCTTCCTGTGTTACACTTAAGACTTGTGTTATTCAATGCTTGGCTTAAGTAGTGTTGACTGATAAAGTGATGACCCATTTGGTTGAGTGCTGGCAAGTTTAGACAGAATGTCAGCTCGGCCATTATTCTCCCTTGGTATGTGCTGTATTTCATATTTAGAAAATTTTGAAAGTAAATTTTGTACAACATCCAGGTATTTAGAAAGCAAAGGGTCCTTAACTTGGTATAAGTTGTTTACCTGTTGGACGATAAGCAAGGAGTCGCAATATATCTTAAGTTCGGTGATGTTTAGGTCCGCCGCGAGTCTAAGGCCGGCAATTAGTGCTTCATACTCACTTTGATTGTTGCTTGCTTTAAATGAGAAGTTGAGGGAATGTTCGATGACGTTGCCACGGCCATCGTCAAGTATGATACCTGCTCCACACCCTTGTGGGTTGGAGGACCCGTCGACGTATAAAGACCATTCGATGTAGTCTTCAGTTGTACTTGGTACTGAGAATTTGGTAATAAAGTCGGCCAAAAACTGGGATTTAATGGATGCTCATCCTTCGTACGTGATATCGAATTCTGATAGCTCCACCGACCATTTTACTAGTCGGCCAGCCAGCTCAGGTTTCTGCAGGACTTGCCACAAAGGTTGATCTGTTTGAACATGGATTTCATGGCTCTGAAAGTATGGTCGGAGTCTTCTGGCTGAAAAGACAAGGACGAGGGCCAGTTTCTCAATGCTCGGGTATCGAAGCTCGGCATTCTGTAAGGTTTTGCTGGTAAAATAGATCGGGCACTGTTTCTTTTCTCTTTCTGCAACAAGGGCGGAGCTTATAGCCCAGTTAGTGACAGATAAATATAAGAATAATAGCTCCCCTTGTAAGGGGGGTTTGTAAAATTGGTGGTTTTGAAAGAGTTTCTTTGATAGTTGTAAATGCTTGTTCACATTCATTAGTCCATTGGAAAGCTTTTTTGTTTTTTAAAGTTTGGAAAAAACATGAGGATTTAGAAGCTAAGCAAGGTAAGAATCTAGAAAGTGCAGCAAGTCTCCCTGTTAACCGTTGGACTTCCTTGATGGTGTGTGGACTTGTCATGTCTAAAATAGCTCGGTATTTTTTTGGATTTGCCTTAATACCTCGGCTAGTGAGCATGAAGTCGGGGAATTTACCGCTTTGAACACCAAATGCACACTTTTTGGGATTTAACCGCATGTTGTATTTTCTTAGCTGTCCGAAGATTTTGGTGAGGTCATCAAGGTGATTGTTGCCGATCTTTGTCTTGGCGACCATATCGTGGAATTGGTTTGAAATTCTTCTTACTGTCCCGTGTTTTGTCGTCGTCTCTATAGTGAGGCTTTTCTACTTTTTGAGCTTGTCGGAGTTCTTCGATGTCGATTTGTCCTTTAGCTTTTTCACGGAACTCGGCCATAGTTTTTGGTTTGGCCACAACAATAGTTTCCTGGAATTTTCCTGGTCGTAGTCCGCTTTTTATGGCGTGTAGTTCCACCTCGGGGTGGAGGTCAAGTATACTTATGGCTATCTTTGTGAAGCGCGTCATGTAGTCCTTGAGGCTTTCATGATGGCCTTGCTTGACTGTGTTCAGGTAATCGGAGTCGTGTAGGTAGATGGCTGATCCAGCGAAGTGCTCCTCAAAGGGCTTTGATATGTCTCGAAATCGAGAAATGGAACCTTCAGGCAAAGAACAAAACCAATCAAGTGCAGGACCGTCTAAGTAAGATGGAAAACAACGGCATAAAACTTTATTGGATGCACCATTTACTATCATTATGGAGGTGAATTTCTTGATGTATTTCTTCGGATCACCTAACCCATCATAGGGAGTTAGGGTGGTCGGCAGAGTAAACCTTCGGGGTAGCACGAAGTTCATCACCTCCGCCGTGAATGGTCCATGGGAGCTTTCCTAATCGTCATTCTCTATGTCTTTCTGAGCTTCCTCATTATGTTCGGGTTGCTCCTCTTCCTATCGAGTAGTGTCTGAGACATGTGTTAGCCCTGACTGCTGTTCGGCTTCTTTTGTCCGTTCTTGTCGGTCATTGTTTTTTGTTCGAGTGTTATTCAAGTTGGCAATTTGATTTGCCATTCTTTGGTTCTCCTCGGCCATGGCTTGCCGCAACTCGGTCACCATCTGGAGCAATTCGGATGGCGTGGGTGGAGGTTGTTCAGCCATGACTTCAAACGGGAACCTCGAGGCCGATGATATATGGAGAGGTTTATATTTTCGGCCCCACGGTGGGTGCCAATTGTTCTTGTATGGATACCTGAAGGGAGAGCTCAGTCTCCGGGAGTCGACGCCGAGCTATTACCTTCGGTGCCGACCTTTAAGCCTTATGACAATCCGAGCTTTACTCCAAGAAGGTGTCCAATCGCGTAGAGCTTTGAGCAAGAAACACAGGGGAATGTACCTGCAAAGGCACTCCGAAGCTTAAGTTAGTGTTGAGAATTCAATGTGTCCTTTAGGATAGAAGATCATACCTTTTTATAGGTGATAATGTATAAATCGGTTATGTTTCTGCTTTATTGCCTGTATTAAAGAGCAATAATAAGGGTTTGGACGTTTAACTTTTGTGAAGCAGTCCGCTAAGCTGATTTGTAACATCACTTTTTAATGAATGACATTGATTGTCGAATAGTAACTGTAACATCGATTAATAACGTAAATTGCCGAGTAATGACTGCAATGCCGAACTATAACGCCAATTTTCTGGGTAATAATGTGAATAATGCCGAGTTATGGATGATAAAGCCGATTTATGATATTGGATTTGTAATGGCCGGACCAAGTAACAATAATGACATTAGGATAATGTTAACAATAACAATAGCGCAATAGTAATAGAACAACATTATGACAACATCATCAATAGGAACGACAACATCAACCATAGAGCAACAAAGCAAATCAATGATAATAACAATTGTTTAATTAATAAAGACTAATTACTCCTACCACCAACATCCTTCATTATGTGTACGTAAATTCTGGTCGGACAATTTAACCCTACTAAAGGGTTTGTCTTCAAAGTTGGAGATATCTTTGATTTTCACCTCCCCTCTCTGGTGCATACAATTAGTTGATTCTTAATCTTGTCTCCGTCCCGAGTCGTGTTCCTTATTTTCGTAGAAAAACCGGCAAGTTTGGAATAATGTTTGTAGAACTTTCCAGCTTCTTCTAGTGTCTTGAAAATCATTCCCACCTTTGGGACAAATTTTTCATCCACAACACAGTTGGTCTGCATGGTGAACCGAAATCTTAATTATAATGAACCAAAATCTTAATTACGGTGAAACAATTATATAGTTCTTAGGGAATAAAACAGAATATATTCATCTAATTTTTTTAGACTCCTTTCTGCATACCGAACCGAACACATGTACATGGTGAAACAACTCTTTAGTACTTATCGAACCGAAAAGTTACTCACAGTTACTCACACTCACAGTTACATATTATCAATTTAATTCAATTCAGATATAGATCACCTCAGTCCATTCAATTCGCTTCGAATAAAATTAGCAATTGCATTCCGTTGAATTCGATTCAAACTTCAATAATCCAAACCTCATCAAATTGATGCATTTCGGAAGAATTATCCAAATCGCACTCATTCAACTGATTTGAAGTTGATTCATTCATTGTTTCAATTTAGAAGTGCAGATCGAAGAAGAAAATGAAGAAGAAGAAGAACGACGAAATTAATTACATTGAAGTCAATCCAGATCCATAATGCAGAAAAGAAAAATGCGAATAGAGGAGAACAACGAATTTAATTAGGTTGAAGAAGAAGAAGGAGAACAGGAAGAAGAAGAAGAAGAACAATAACAACAACAAGAAGAAGAATGCGAAATGAGAAGAAGGTACTTGGATTACGTTATATGGAAAGGTTTACGTTGAGAAAGGTTGATCACGCAAAAGAAGGATTACGTTATATACGTTATATGAGGTGCGTGTAAAACAAACGAGTGTGTGGGTGGGGAAAAACGCGTGGAGTGGAAGGTACTTGGATACCATCCATGTAATTTTTACATGGATGTAGAGTTTTTCTCTTATTTTAATTTTGTACTCATTTATATTTAAATTAATTATATTTTTTATTATTCATAATTATTAATATAAATATAAATGTTGTTAAACATGTATAAATAAAAATATCAAATATTTTTATTAATTACAATATAATTATTCTTTTTATGATTATATGGTATTTATTAATATTATTTTTCAATAAATACATATAGTATACAATAACATAATAAATATGAAATAATTAGTTAGTTACTAAAATAAAAATTGTTATTTTAATATAAAAAAATTAAAGAATCTTGATTATGAAAAATATTAAAATTTTATATTCTTATTTAATAATAATTGGATTATAATTTGTTGAAATTTGATTATTTTTAAAATTTAGTGAAGATATGTGTTTTAAATTTTAATTTTAGATTTTTGAATATTTTATATTTTTATTTACGTGAAACCGGTTCTACTGGTTCAACCAGTGTCTCATCGGTTAAACTAATAAATTAGTGAACCAGAGACTAACCGGTTCGATCACCGGTTCAATTTTGACAACTATAATTTTTTGTCTCCATGGATAGCAAAAGGCCCCAAAGTATTTCCTTCGACAGGGTAATTTTCCGCAAGTATCCGTCCTACCAGAGAAAAATGCCATCCAAACTAAACAAATGTAGAAAAACTTTGATCTTTTTCTTTTTTATTTAAGTAATAAACGATACTATATCTAGAGGTGGTAAACAGGCCTAAAACCCCTGGGCCGGCCCGCGTAACCCGCCAAAAAAGGCGGATCGGGCTGAAAAATTGGGACCACAACATAGCAAAAGCCCGCCTAAGTCATACTGCTTAAACTGCGGGCTTTGGCGGGGCAAGGCGGGCTTAGTGTTTTTTTGCCAAAACCCAACTCTCCCAACCCGACCCGACCTGATGAAACCATACCCACCCTAAATCCCTAATCGACAGCCTCCTTACCCTTACTCGGTTACTCCCTCGATCTCACTCCCTCCCACTCACAACACACTAAGCTTCTCCTCCCATAGTCACACCTCACACTCACACCAGCCGCCACTCCCAACTGTGCTGCGTCCAGCATCCAACGCCATTGTCGTTGCCATCACCGCCGCCGTTGGCCCATCTCATGCTCATGCAGTCCAATCACGCTATCGTTCGCACCTCGAAGCCTCACACAGACAGCAAAGCCACACCCAGCAGTTGCGGTGCTCCTTATCAAGGCTGCTCCCACCGTCCCTCCTCAGTCCTCCTGGGTCCTAACCACCGCTGCTGCTCTGTCTAGCCGTCGTCGTCGCTGATCGTCGATTCTCGACTCCTGAGTCTTGGCCATCGGTGCTGCTCATTTGTCCTCTTGCACTCTAGGTCTGTCGTCTGGCCATCGCTGCTGCTCCTTGCCTCCTCTGTCCTGGTCATCGACTCGTCGCTACTGTTATTCTGGATTTCTGGTATGTTGATTTTCTGGTTTAGGTTTTAGATCAAAGATTTAGGTTTGTTTGCTGTGTTTTATTTTGTTTGATAATGGTTTTGAGTTTTGACTAAATCAGAATTGTTGATACTTGTTTTAACATTTGCTTTGATTAAATTTTAATGTTTTGAATTCTGACAAATCTAAAATCTGATGCAGATTCATATATTGTTTGCTGTATTTTGTTTTGTTTGATAATGGTTTTGAGTTTTAACTAAATCAGAATGGTTGATACCTGGTTTTAACATTTGTTTTGATTAACTTTTACTGTTTTGACAAATGACAAATCTAAAATCTAACTCTGATTCATATATTGTTTGCTGTGTTTTGTTTTGTTTGATAATGGTTTTGAGTTTTGACTAAATTAGAATGGTTGATGTAAACCCTGGTATATTAGTAAATAATTAGTCAATAAATTAAATTTTAACAAATGAAATTAAAAATGTGAATATTATATTAAATTAGGATAGAGCTCATTAAAACAAGAATTTTGACACTAATTTCAAAGAATTTGGCCAAGATTGGACCGAACCGGGCAAACCGGGCCCAAAATGGGCCTAAGGCCCAATTAAGCCCAATAACATAAGAGAACACAGCTTCTCTTCTCCCTTCACTCCTCATTCACGTTCCAGCCATGGGAGGAAGAAGGTGAGAAAAGAAAAACCCTTGCTCCCAAATCAAACCACCATAACTTTCCACTCCGAGCTCCAATCGCCGCACCGTTTGCAGCCACGCGACCACCGTGTCGAGCTCTACAAATCTATCAGAACAATTTCATAGGTAAGCTACTCTATCACTCCAGACTCTCTATCCCTTAATTTTTAAAAATTAAAGATAATCCAAGTTGAGAATTAGTTGATTTTGGTTCTCTAGCTTCAATCTAGCTTGTGGAGCTTGTTGGACTTGGCTCTCTTGATCCGTGGATACGGTGAGATCTCTAACCCTAGCCAAATCTTGGTATTAGTATGTTGAATTCTGAATTTTGAGTATGTATGTATGGTATATGTGAATATATATATATATATGTTGTTGGAGCTTGAGTTGTGAGCTTTGGAGCTTGGTGGAGGTTGGGTGCTTGTGCCTTGGTATATTGGACCTTTTGGGGCTGAGTTTGGTGCCTTGGTGGTGTCTCGGGAAATAGTGAAAATCGACCAATGTATGGTTTAGGTTTTGCGTATTTAATATATAATGTCGTATGAAAACTTAGGCTAGTGGACCATAGGATAAGCTGGAATGATTATGTGTTTTGAATGTTTAGTAATTATGATATTGATTGATGATGGGAGTTAAACATGTGTTGGTGATTATGGTTATGATGGGGATATGATGCCCCTTTGGTGTTTTGATATTGTTGATTAATTAGTGACATTGACTAAATATATGTATGTATGACAACATGTTAGAGATTTTATTGATGGAAGTAAGAAGTTTAAGGTGTGAATTGGGTAAAAATGGAAGTATGAGGGTTTGTGATATGATTGAATGGTTAGTGGTGTTGTATTGGAATGTTATGAAGCGTGTTTGTGCTGGATATATGTGTAAGTAGTGGAATTTGGTTTGGTGTAATGAAAATTGAGGTTTTGAGGTTTGTGAAAAATTAGTTTTTGGCCGAACTTTGGCGAGCTATAACTTAGCTTCCAAATTCCCAAATGATTTCAAACTTATTTTAGATGAAAATTGGGTCCGTGAAGTTTACGCCGTTCGAAGAACGGAGGAAAAATGATATAAAATGGAAAAGTTATGCGCGTCAGAAGTTGGGATTAAAAAGGTTGGCATTCTGCGGTTTTCAGACTTATGCAAATTTTGGAAAAACGTACGCTCACGCGTATGCGTAGCCCACGCGTACGCGTGCCCAGCATTTGCGTACGCGTTTAGTTGCTCGCGACGCGACCAACCCTTTCGGGTTGTTATTCTCGCATACGCGTGAGCACTAGGGGATCGCACACGCGAGCAAGGGTTTTTGGCACGCCCACGCGTACGCGTTGCCCCTATTTTCTGCAAAAACTGGATTTTGTGTTTTTAAATCAAATTTCAGACTTCTAAACCTCTATTCTCATCCTTTTAGTTATAAAATGTAATACTAAGCCTAGTAGTTAGTTGAAGCTAGGAAATTGAGATAACTTTGGAGTGAAGTAAAGTAGGAAAAGTGGTGAAATAAATTTGGAAATGAGTATAATTGGAGTATATATGATATTATGGCATGTATGATATGATTTTGCAAATATTACAATGGTTATGTATATTATTGTGGCATTATATACTCAATTGATCTGAGATACGAGTTTTCCTGGGTAAAGTACCGTGTCCTGCCAGTACGTGTTCCAGGTCGACACTCGATACTCTGTTGATCCTACGACGTAAGGTGTGACCGGGCACTCTAAATTCCCGGGAAGGTTGACCCCCATTGAGTAATTTTATATATATTTGAGAAAAAACTATGCATAGACTCTTGGGGATGCGCGTCGGGGGACAGTCCATGGTTTAGCAAACCGGACTTGTCGGGTTGGCTTGATAACCGACAGATGAGCTTCATCAGCCATAGGACAGGCATACATCATGTGCATTTTGTTTGTTTTGTCTGCTATGTATTACTTGAGGTTGCCTAACTGAATATATATTATGCTAATTGTTATACTTGTTACTCGCACTACCTACCTTCTACTTGTGCTTGAACTTGTCTGTTTGTTTGTCTGTGAAATATCATTGGAGATGGAGGAACGGAAGAAAGGTGGGCAGGTTTAGTGTTAAAGTTAGGTTTAAGTTGAGTTTGGAACTCCTTAGAACACCTACCCCTTTTATGGTTTCTGTTTAATAAATTAAGTCTTATAATATGAGTGTCAGCATTCTAGGATTGCCTCTGTCATTTCTTGGACCTTATATACTATGTGCGTGGCAGCTTTACCATGCTGAGAACCTCCGGTTCTCACCCCCATACTATGTTGTTGTTTTCAGATGCAGGTTGAGAGACTCCTCGCTAGGCGTCTGTACTTCTGAAGCGGAGTAGTCTCTGGGTTTTATTTTGATGTACAGCTTTATATATATGTACTTGACTTTCTCTTCGATCAGCTTGTTTATTTTGTTCCTCTTAGAGGTTTACGGAGAGTTAAGGTTTTAGCTATGTGTTTTGGGTTTTTGGGATATGTATATATATGTAAATATTCTCCAGCCAGCCTTGGCTTCGCAGGCTGAGTTAGGAGCTTGCTATTCTGTACTTTTGACCCTCCATTCCCACTTTCTACTTAGTTACACCTATGATCTCTAGGTTTCTTAGCACGCAAGTAATCTCGTTTCCTGAGCGTTGCGCTTTTTCACTACAAGAAAAAGGCCTGTCTGCACACTTTTTTCTTGCCACGCTTTTAAAGCGTGCCCAAAAGTAGTCTATGGCTACGCTTTTACGAGGGTGGCCACTGATTTGTGATTTGGCCACGCTTTTTTACTATGGCCATAGAGAGAAATCGGCACGCTTTTACAAGGGTGCCCACTTATTTGAAATTTGGCCACGCTTTTTTACTGCCGCGCTTGAAAAGCATGGCGATAGAAGGAAATCGGCACGTTTTTACGAGGGTGGCCACTAATTAAAAATTTGGCCTCCCTTTTTTTTGTCACGCTTAAAAAGTGTGGCCATAGAGAGAAACCGACACGCGTGAAATGCGTGGCTATACCGTGTTTATTTTGGCACCGTAAAAAAACGTGCCAATAGAGTTTCCTCCCCTAAAATTTAGTTTCCCACCTATTTTTTCCCACACTTAACCTTTTTTCTTATAAGTTATCAAATTTAACCCTAAAAATGATAACAACAACACACTAACTTTACATTGTTCCCAAATTCACTTTTAACCCTAAAATTTCCTTTCAAACCCTAAAAGGCGCCGTCAGCTTCATCCATCTTCATCGCTTAGCTTCATCTTCTCGAACCCAGCCTTCGTCATTCATCCATCTTCATCGTTCAGTAGGCGCTGCTCCGTCAGCGCACCCTGCATCGGCGTGCCCTCCCTCAGTGATCTCTCTCTCACAAACCCTAAACACTAAAGACGCTGCCTTTCTCTCGCTCCTCCCTCAATCGTCGCTTCCTCTCCCTCAATCGGTGCTCAACCCTCACCATAAATACTACAAGGTAAGTATTTCTTCCTTCTGTTTCTCTGATCCTCTGATAAGGGCCATTAGTTTGGTTCCCTGGCTGTTTCGTTGTTCCTATGTTACAGTGATGTGAAAATGAAAGTTTAAATATTGGCACATTAAATTTAGGAAAATGTTAGGATCTGATTTTTATCGTAAAAATCTATTTCGATGTTCCCTGGTTTGTTTGATTCTTGAGCTTCACTTCATTTTAGATGTGTGTGCTTGGTTCTGGAAGCTTGTTTTCTTGTTAATTATTAGATATTTTGTAATTTGTATTGATTGGAGACTAGTTATGCTTTCTAATATTTCTCTGTTTCTCTGTTCCTCTATTTTGGACCGTTGAGAAATTCTATAAAAGCCCCTCTATTTAGGGTTTCAGCTTTAATCTAACGCGTTCAGTGAAGAGAAAGTCGTAGCCATGGGGAGGAGTAAGCATCCAAAACTCTTTACCAAAATATTCCTAGAATCTTTTATTTCTTAATTTCTGATTCTTATTGTTCCAGGTATTCGATTTGCATATGTTAATTTGGTTTTTGTTTATTAGCTAGGGTTTGTATGTTCTGTATAATTTAACAGTGTTTTTATTTTTGTTTTTATAATCACTCAAGTTGTTTTTATTTTTCTTTTTACTCTGGTTAAGCATTCTTTGGCTAAGTGACTTGAAAATTAAACTAGACATTGCCATAAATTTGAATGTCTATTGGATGATGATGATGTATGTTGATATGGTTTATATAATCTATTTTAGAATATCTATTCATATTTCATAAGGTTTATCTTGTATTTACTTTATAGGATTATCTTAGATATCATCATCTTATCTGTGTGTATAATTATTTGGGTAATGCTATGGTGAAGAGTGAAGTTTTGGTGAACAGTGAAGATTATTTCTTTTAGTAGAGGAAAAACCCACCAAAAAAAATTTGTCTTGTATGTTTAGTAGAGGAAAAACCCACCAAAAAGATTATTTCACCTAATTCTACTCTTCACCAAGAAATTCCCTAACTATTTATATGTCTTGTATGTTTATGTTGTTGTTATTCAGAGTGTGTGTGTGAGAAATATATAAGTAAAATATTTAGCCCTTCTTAACTTTTCATTCTTCTCATCTTTGTTAAGGAAATTAACAATATATTGTTGGGTCTATTTCTTATTACCAACTCCACTTCCTCATTAATTATAGGACTAAGGATTGTTCTTTGAAATTAATAGGAAAGATTGGAGGCGAATCGCTTGTTTGATTCAAAGGAAGCTATAGATGAAGTTCAAAAGGCACCGCCAAAAAGAATTTCACCTCCTGAAACTCCAAATGTTCCAGAAGTTGCTGAAGAACAATAGATGCCTAAAGTGGTTGCTCCCACACCAGAGCAAATCATTGCTATTAAGGTATAAACTATAAAGAGAAGTAAACTTAGCTTTTGTGAGCCCCTATTGCTAATAGGTGTGATCATGTGACATGCACTTACATGTTTGATTTAGATCTATAATTAATGCATTTAAAGGTACTTGACTGAAAATTTGTAGATGAGATGGTTAGCTATTTCTTTTCACCCATAGCTTAACAACTAACTATCTATAGCCAGCTGCTCCAAAGTGGAGGGAGACACACAATGACAATCTTGAATCCCATATAGATTTGTTCCATATAAAAGAAGTCACCTTACATGACTCAAATGAGTTTCTTTTATTTTTTTTCTCTCTTGAATTTTTTATGATATTTGCCAATAGCATTGAGGTATTACTACTATTCAGTACTGTTTGCAAACTGCAGAAAAAAATCGAGCTTAGACTGCTGCAGTTTTGCTTCTTGATTTGTTCTGCATAATATTAATATTTTGGGTGGATGAAACTTCTTAATCTGTCCTTCTTAGATTCATATTTATTTCTACCATATCTTTCAAATTATTATTCTATGTGTCCATAGCTAGCACTTCTTTTTTCCTCTTCTATATTCCCCCTGCTTATCATCATCTCTCCTGTGTTTTGGTATATGGTTTCCATTTGTCTTTGATGCATGTTATTGCCTATTTAGGAATATTCCTTGAAATTTTTCTGCAGGAATTTTGTGAAGAGGAATGGACTCTCTTCCTTCGTCGAAATTCAATTTCAGTTTTGAAAGCACAAGACAGACAATGGACGCCATTGATTCAGTGTTCGAACGTCTCAGAGGGTTCTCCAAGGATAGCGTAAGGCTCATCAAGTGTTGCCATAAACCCGATGGCAAAGGTGCCTTTTTTTTATTAATTTAATTATGATTATTTTGATTTGAATCTGGATGCTGTGAACCTGAATTTTTCCTTTTCGTTTGTAAAATATTACAAGGTTGCTGTTAGTACTGCAATCGGAATTACGGTTATGGGATTCATTGGCTTCTTCGTCAAGCTCATCTTCATTCCCATTAACAACATCATCGTCGGATCTGGTTAGGTATATGATTTATAATTTGTTTATTTTTCAAAAATTTGTGAAATTTTTAAAAAATTGTTGTGTTTATAGCTTAGCTTGATGTGTTGTTTGAGTGTGGTGCAACAATTTGTTATGAAACTATGAATAAGGAGTTTAAAAGGGGAAAATTGTAATGTTGTTTTATTGTATTCAGAATGTGGTTGGTTTTGTGCTTTCTTACTGTTACTTGAGATTAGGGTTTGAAATTATGCAAATTTACTTTAGATGAAGTTCTTTCATACAGTTATTGTTCTGTGCATAGTTCATTATTGAGAGGGGGTGGTAGATTTACAAATCAATTTTCTTCTTTCTGGATACTAGAGAGGGAGCAATGTCTTTTGATTATACCAGTGAACTTTATTGTAACTTGTATGTTCTTCACTTTTTTGTGTTGCTTTTGCTTATGCTAAAATTAATAGAATATGTCTATAATTACTACATATAGTGTCAACTTATGTTCTAAACAATTTTTGATGATATCTGCAGGATGATGAGAGCCACAATCACACACAGAGTTTTAAAGCAAATGGTAGCAGGAGTTCTTCCCACATTAACTTTTTGTTAATCATAGTTCTACTGTATATCACTTTTTGTTTTTTCATCCTTCATATCTTTGGGAACATTACAGTTTTAATTTAAATTATTATTATAGCATATAAATAATTCATGTAAATCAATAAAAAATCAATTCTTATGCCTTCTAATTTTCTCTTTTTAATTATTATTATAGAATTGTAATTTTTAATTATTATTATGCATTCAAATTTTCTCTCTTTTTTTAATTTGACAAAGGAATAGGCCACGCTTTGAAAGCGTAGCAAAAGGTTTTAGTGGGAAAGCCACGCTTTTAAAAGCGTGGCTGTATGTGCTCTATCGGCACGCTTTCAAAGCATGGCCAAAACCAACTTTCTTGGCACGCTTCAAAAGCGTGGCAATATGTGAACTTTTCGGTACGCTTTTAAAGCGTACCGATAGATTAACACCTATGGCAACGCTTTTAAGCGTGGCAAGAGTTGAAAGCGTGGCCAAAAAGAAAGCGTGCCGATGAATTCACAAAAGTGTGGCGATAGAGCAACCGGCACGCTGGCAGATGTGACCCTTTCAAAAGCGTGCCAATAGCTCAAAAAGCGTGGCGAAAAGCTATCGGCACGCTTTTTAGCACTTTTGGGCACGCTTTAAAAGCGTGGCAGAAAGCTTATTTTCTTGTAGTGTTTATTTTGCGATTTTGTTGTACCCGTTTTTCAAGGCTCCTCGTATATTACTCTCGTTCAGATACTATTATGTATATATTTTATTTTAGAACTCGTACTACCACACCGCCTCTGCTTTACGGCTTAAGCGTAAAGCTTTGTGTGGTAGGGTGTTACAGTTGATACCTTGTTTAACAATTAACATTTGCTTTTATTTCAAAAAATATGAATTTTGAAACTGAGTAATCTTGTTACTGCTGGAGCTAGTTTTGAGGTTGCTCAGGTCGAGGTTGATGAACCTAGTTCGAAAAGGGCCATACCGGGGCGGGCTTCCCCGCTTGCCATCCCTAACTATATCTATTTATAATTTTTGAAAGTAGAATCTAACAAGTTCCAATGGTAAATGCACTTTGTAGATGTCAGATTTTGATTGGTGGAAGATTAAAAATTAAATAATTAAAAAATAGTTAGAATTAAGATAAGATTGAAATTTTAGTTTATTAATTTAAAGTATTATTTTATTTTAATTTATTTTTAGCTTATTATTAATGTAAAAAATTAAATAATTAATTGTGTATTATTACATTAGTAAATTTTTTAATTTATTATTTAAAAATTTATTTGAATAAATGATTAAAAACTCTCAAAAGAATTATTATACACAATATCTTTAAAAGAAGAAAAAAATTTATTTGAATTTAAATTTGATCTGATTTTTATTTTATTATTAAATTTTAATATTTCAAATAAATCAAATCAAGCAATGTTGATTAAAAAGTTTAAAATATAAATATTATACTAAATGATATTCAACAAATAGAATTACTTTTAAATGTGATTCAAATACTAAAAGATATGTTCGAGACACTTAGACAAGAGTGATAAATAAGTAAAAATTTGTTGAACCAATCCGTTAAATACTCAAAAATAGTAGTCAAACTTAAAAATTAAAATCACTAAACTCATAAGTTTTGGTCGGAGGTAGCCAACAAGTGTCTTTTTTTTCAAGCCATTTATTTATTCTGTCAGGTTTATTGTTGAATTTTGATCAGTTAGGAAGGAGATGCTCATTTGTCATTCATACTTTTTGAATTGTAATTGAATTGATTTATAAATCAAATAATTTGTTTATAATACGTACAAAAATGAGAATGAAATTTTTTTAGGGTTAAGTACTTTTTTTGTCCCTAAGGTCTTGGGTGAATATCAAATTCGTCTCCGACTTTTTTTTGTTATTAAAATCATCCTCAATGTTACTAAACGTTTTAAAATCATAATTTTCATAAAAAATAATAATGCTTTGATGATTTTGCCCTTAAAACAAAAATAAAAAACCTCTTTCCCACTAACCCCCTCTGTCCCCCTGCATCTTCATCATCATCATCATCTCTCTCTCTCTCTCTCTCTCTCTCTCTCTCTCTCTCTCTCTCTCTCTCTCCACCACCACCACCACCACCAATTATCCTTAACTCTTTCCAACCCAACACCCAACACAAAACCACACTCAGACCTCAACAAGCCCTAACAAAGAAAGTGAGGTTTAGGGATGCGACGGGAAGTACAACGAGGAGGAAAGTCGCTGCTGCTGCCACTGGCTCACCGGAGAGGGAGAGAGAGAGAGAAGGTATGCAACAGAAGGAGGGGTTATTGCCGCGTTCGCTGTTGGTTCATCGTAGTTGCTGCCGGTTCATCGCGGTTGCTGCTAGTTCGTCGCTTCTGCCGTTGGAGCCTACCAAGTGTGGATGTTATTCCGGTGATACCAAGTTCTGCCTGAGACGACATCAGTATTCAAAGCCATCAAGCCCTTCCATACTCCATTGAACTAATTCCACCGCCGCTTAACCGTTTGTGATTCTCACTTCAAAATTGAATTGATGTTGTCTGTAACACCCTAATATTCAAATCTTTATGCTCGAGTCATAAGTCAATGATATTACGGTGGTACGACTCTCAGGTGGATTTTTAATAAATAAATATAGGTAATTTCGAAAGGAGTATTAATCGAGAAGCCTGAAAAAAGTAGAAATAAAATCGCGAAGACGTATCTCTCACGTTTCGACAACGAAAGATAAACCGTGAAGCCGAAAACAATATACGGACAAGGCGTAGAGGAGATTAAGAGATAGATAACAGATAGATATATATAACATAAGTAAATAGCTACTAGTCGCGACCCGCGAAGTTTAGGTCGGCTAGAGTACATTATGAAATTAGTTGACAACAGTATATCCTAATCTCTCCCGAAGGAAACATGAGAGCCTCTATAGGCAAATTCAAAGAGTTCAATACATAATATAAACTTTCCAAAACAAAGGTGGAGAGATTCTAATTAAAACACAAAGTAGAGGAAATAAAGATCTTCGCTGTCTCTCAGACGACCCACAACTCACTTCTGAGCACCTGGACCTGTATCTGAAAAATAAGAGATATATACGGAATGAGAACCCCGGGCCCATGGGTTCCCAGTACGGTAAAAGTGCCAAATAAATTCAATGTACTGCAATAAAAACTCACTAAGCATCCTAAACTTCTTCACCAATTATTCATCCTAGGTTCTCGCTAATCCATGAATAGGCAACTGTCATAAGGGAGTGCTAAATTTAATTCATGTTTCACATGTTTCCCAACTCGCTGACTCTTCCATGAATCAGACTCAGAATCATAAGCAAAACCATCACCAGTTGTTCTGCCTCAGCAGTTCTATATCAATACATCATCATGCAATCGCATCATCAATTCATCCCATCAAGAACAGCCCTCACACCCACCGACACCAGCATGAGGGGCCTCTCAGTTGTACAAACACAAGCAATACAGGCAAGTAATACACAAATATGGTACAAGTAGAACAAGTAGCATATAGTCAGGTAACATGGCATATATGATGTAGAAATCCAAAACAAATGGCAAACCCAAACAATTCAAACATATGCAAATGATGAATGCCTGCCCTATGGCTGATGATATCATCTGTCGGTTATATAGCCAACCCGACATGTCCTGGTAGCTAACCATTGGACAGAAACACCCATTGCGGAGCAAGTAGGTTTGAGCTACAACCCCCTTGCTACTGCCCGCTCAACCCAGAGCCAGTGAAATAATCACTACTGCGGCTACTACCCAGGCGGGTGTCTAAAAGCTCAACCTGGAGCGAGTGGATTCACCACTACTGCCGCTACTACCCAGGTGTCGCAATCTCTGACCTGAAGCAAGTGGGATGAACCACAACCCTTGCTACTACCCAGGTATCTCAAGCATTGGCCCGGAGCAAGTGGGACGAACCACAACCATTGCTACTGCCCAGGCATCTCAAACATATATTCATTCAATCTCAATTCATATTATCAACATTCATTGTTACCAAATCTCAAACATTAACTTGGAGTAAGTGGGACGAACCACAACCCTTGCTACTACCCAAGTATCACAAATAAACATTTATTCATAATCACCCTTCATTATTATCAATCCTCAGACAATGACCCGGAGCAAGCGGGACGAACCACGACCCTTGCTACTACCCAGGTATCTCAAATAAACATTTATTCATAATCATCCTTCATTATTATCAATCCTCAGACAATGACCCGGAGCAAGCGGGACGAACCACGACCCTTGCTACTACCCAGGTATCTCAAATACACATTTATTCAAAACCCCACGATTAAACTCGTTTATCATAATCCTTCTTTCCCGTCTCATACCCGGAGCAAGTGGACAACGCCACTGCCTACTACCCAGGGTCGCACATCACATTTCAATATTTTTTCATTATTATCCATTTAACATATTCATTCATTAATCATATATGCATTTATACTCAGCCATAAACAATAATGGCTTTGCTGTAACCCGGCAATAACTCAGCCATCTGGCTCATGGTCCAATCAAGAACGGGCCATTTATCAATAAATATAGCCCTCCGGCTCATGGCATACACGGTACTTCCACCGTCATCCTCCATATCTCATATAATCATCTTTGATCATCATTGATCATAACTTTTCCCCTTGCTTCACTCGCAAGTTACCACATCCCCTAGCTCCTTTCTCATTGCTAGGCATATCATAATGATTTAATACATAAGGGGTGAGATCGGAGGCTTAGAAGTACGAGATTTGGCTTTAAAAACTCAAAAATCAACTTTGGCATGAAAACAGGACCACGCGTACGCGCACTCCACGCGCACGCGTGGATGGCCACAAAACTCATCGACGCGCAAGTGTCATACGCGCGGACGCACAGGTTGAAAAATAGCCAAATGACGCGCAAGCGTCAGCCACGCGTACGCGTGGGTGCTCTTGCGCCCCAGGCACAAAACTGGCACAACTCTGGCACAACTCTCGGGAAAATAGCTGGGCATTTGGTGCAGCGCATCGACGAGCCCGCGCACGCGTGGATAGTGCCTTCTTGAAGAACGACGCGTACGCGCTAAGTGCGCCTACGCGTGGAGGGTCATTCTGCTAAAAATTTTCTAAGTTAAAAGCTGCAGAATTTACAGATTCAACCCCCAATCTTCCGACGGACATAACTTTCTCATTTTAAATCATTTTTCACTCGTTCTTCAAACGGCATAGACATCCCGGATCTAATTTCATTTCTAAACAGATTTGGCACAAAACAGAGATCCGTAGTCCAAGTTATGTCCCGTCAAAGTATGCCCAAAAACCATGGTTTCATACAAAACCACTAGGTGCCATTTTCAAAACAAGCCATTTTCAACTCTTTTCAAAATCAACCAAAACATGCCAATTTCAACCCTTTTTGAAATCAATCAAAATGTACCAAAATCCACATCAAGCCATCCTCAACTCACACATTGATACTTTACTAAAAATTCCCAAAACCACATCTAACCATTTTAACACTTCTCAATCAAATGGCTAAAGGACAAACACAATATCATGTCATACATCCTTCCTCATCCCAATTTCCAATAATACCATTTCCAATCAACCATCATTATACGTAATCAATATCATACTCACTATCACGTGATTTCACCTACAAATCAACCTTAATCATTCTCCAAGCATATATCACAACATACATATCTCTAATGCATCATCATACCATCAAGGCATCAATAATCATAATCACATATATGATCATATAATATATCTCAACTGAACCAAACATACCTCGTCTACATAATTTTACCCAAAATTACCAAATTCCACGCTTCAACTTCTCAAACCTTATTATTCAATAACCAACCTAATCATTCATATATTCATTATCTGAAATTCATCCAATCATTTGTGCCATCATACAATGCACACATCGACTTATCTTTCTTACCTCTTTCTGGCCTCCGGCCCAAAATTCACGGCCTCCGGCCCAATTTTCACAATTTAAATGCATAAACTACAAATCAATACTCATTACCTAGTACATCAAATTCTCAAATACACCAAGCATACAAGGTCACACAATTCTCAACCCAATCATTAATTCACATTACATATCAACTATGCATATTAGCACCAACCATTTACACAATCCAAACTTAATCCTAGGGGCATCTAGCCTAGGAATTCTCATCACAACACACGGTACTTAAATGAAACTTAAACCGTACCTCTTGTAGCCAAACCAATTGAGCCTCTTCTTTGGAATTCTTCACCAACCTTAACTCCAAGCCTTACCAAAGCTCCTCAAGTAATACCAATCTCCCAATTGTGCACCAACATCACCAAATACACTAACATAACCAATGTCACATACATACATCAACCTAGGGCTCATAAAAATGACAAATCACAAGGGTTTGAGCACTTTTTACCTCAGCTCATATGAAGTAGGGATAGAACCCACTTAGAATCCATGTTGGAGTATCCCTAAACACCCAAAATCACAAGATTTCAACACTAACTACCCATAAACGTGTAACAGTGGGGAATTTCGAAAACTGGGCAGAGATGAATGAAATACTCACCACCAAACTTAGATAGAATTGTAGAGGATGAGAAGAGCAACGCGTGGCCGCAAACGGCTCGTCAATCGGAGCTCCGTAGCTCAAGTTATAGTGGTTTGAAGATCAAAGAGAGTTAGGTTTTCTCTCTTCTCTTCTCTCTTCTCAAATCAGCGCCCCAACCCTTCTTTTTAGGGTAAAATGAGCTGAAATGCTCACAACTAATGTTTATATATGTTGGGTCTTGGGCCTACTTAGGCCCGGTTCACTTATTTTTGCCCATTGGCCCAATTTTGGGCCAAAACCTTTAAGATTAGCGTTCTAAATTGCACTTTAAATATTTCTACCTTCCCTAATTATAATTCCTCATTTTTTAATCTTATTTACCCATAATCAATTTTCTCAGTTGTAGTACCAAACAGATCTCAGCCGGTACTGCCGGTCAAAATTCCACTGTGCACTTTTACGCAGAAAACTATATTTTCCGACTCGGAAAAATTCACTGAATCCAAATATCATATTTAAATTATCAAATTCCAATTGCCAAATCTTCCAACCATATTCGCTCCTATTTAACTTATTATTTACTAAATTTCGGTTAGACCGGGTATTACATTGTCATTTGTTGTTGTTGTTTAGATGAGAGGGTGGCTGACATTGTGATAGATGAAGAGTTATGATTGGTGTTAGAGTTAAGGGTAGTGGATGGTTTGGTAGTGGTGGTGTATATTTTTAAATGGGGAGGTCGAGTGACTAGATCAGCTATTGGGTGAAAATTTTTCCTTTCAAACACTTCCATTTTGATTTTATTATGCTTTCTAGATATTTGTTAGTATTTTACTATTTTGAATACTTAGTTAATTGCTTTTATTTTGGTTTGTATTTGTATTTTTATTCTGGTTTGTACATACCTTAGATACTTATTCTAGTTTTGCATATTTTTCTTTCTTTAATATAGTTTGTATATTTCTTTAGCTTTTAGTTGTGATTGGATAATGTGATAATTGGACCCAGTTTACTTTCTTATATGCATATGATGATTTGGAATGATATGAGAATAGGAAAAGAACTTAGAACTTTTTTTATTTTCATCGAATCACATTATACATATACATAAAATAAGCTTAGTCAAAATAATTAATTTTCAAGACCATTTTTTATAGGGCATCCATTAATTTGAGTTAAAAATTTTTATTGAACTTACTTGAAAAGTAATTGTGGAATATAGATGTGAGTTAGAACATACAACCAAGTGAGATTTGAATTTTTTATGTGTGGTTGCATTATATTAACCACTATTTTCATTCTTGTGTGTTATTCTCTTTCTATGATTGCAATTTTTGACTTGTTTAATTCTTTATATCCAATATTTTGTGTATGAATGCATTTACATGATTGAGGTCTTTATTTTATTTAGCTTACTTATCTAAATGACCTTACCCTTTTATCTACCATCGTTAGCCAATGTTGAGCCTATTTAATCCCCTTTTATTCTTAATTTTGGCACAACACTACCGCTAAGTGAAAAACAATAAATGTTCTTAATTTGGATCTTTGATTAGTTTAGACTAGTGAGAGTGTGCATCATCTAAACATGAAAAAATTAAAAACATTGGTTGAAAAAATGGGTATTTTACATTTTTGTTGAAAATTTTGAAAATTGGGTACATACTCATGCATTGAATGTTGAACCATATGCATTAATCATTTTGTATATATTATATTATTCAAAAGAAAAAAATTTGAAAAAAAGGAAAAAAAAAGGAAAAAAAATGAGAAAACAATAAAAAGGGGGCAAATGTTACCCCAAAAAGAAAAGTTTGAGAAATAAATGCATATGTGATATGAATTGAAAGAATGCATGAATATGTGAAAAAGTGAATAATGGGTAATTAGGTTTTGCATTAGAGTTGAATAAGTTGTCATAGGTTAGGTGGGAGTTTAAGTTAATCAAAGACTCAATTTCAAGTCTACTTAGCCAAATGCAATCTTACTTTAACTTTAGCCCCATTACAATCCTTGAAAAGTCCTCATGATACTTGTATGCATGCATTGAATAATTATTGATTATTAGATGAAAAATAAGTCTTAAAAAGAAAGATTAGAAGAGAATTGAGTGGATCAATCCTATACACTTGAGCAATTATAGAGTATACACATCTGATGAGGGGTTTGATTGCTCTATTCTATATTTTCACCTTTTATTATTTATTATCTTGCAAGTTATTTTATCTTTTGGAACTCAAATTAATTAATGGGATTGCATTGGTTGCTATATTGAGTTAGCCCTCTATGTATATAAGTTTTCTTGAAAATTTATTTGTTTTGATCAAGTAGATACTAATAGATACAAGTAGATAGATATATAGAAATAGATAGAATAGGTATACATAGTTTACTTTTAATAAGTGTGAATATCCTTTAATGTTGTCTTTCTTAATGCTTAGCATGAGAACATGCTATTGTTTAAGTATAGGGAGGTTGATAGATCCATATTTTATAATGAATTTTGGGTTGAAAAGAATGGAATTTATCAACTTATCTTGCATTTATTCATTGAAATTGCATGCTTTTGTGAATTTTCTAATTATGCTTAATTGTGAAAAAATGCTTTTTATGATTTAAAATTGTTAAATTTAATTCACTTTTATCTCATTCGTTATCTTAATATATTTGTTTAAGTGATTTAAGTTTTATAAGGTAAGAATGACCAGAAGAAATGGAGAAAAAGCGTACACATCTCCTTGGATTTATGCGTATGCATGGCAAATGCGTACGCACGAGAAGCGACACGTGATTCACTTAAGTGAACACGTGGATCGCGATTTCAGGCCCAATTTTTGCCCAATTTTAGGATGATGTTTTAGGTAGAATTCTAGAGAGAGACTCCAACTTCTCTCTAAAATTTAGGATTTCTTAGTTTAATTTCTTCTTAGTTTTAGGTTTTAACAATTGTTTTAGTTTAGTTTTCTTTACATTCTCATTATCTAATATCTTAATTTTCTTAGTTTTATTTGTTAGCTTCTTAATTTTGGTTAATTTTAGTTATTGAACACTTGTTGAATTTTTGTTATTTTTAATGCAATTTTGATATTTTTCATGTTACTGTTGCTTAATTGAATTGTTATTATTGCTTTCTTATTTTAGTAGTTATAGATTTTATAATTCATGCAATTTACCATGCTTTTTTTTATGCATTCCAAGTATTTGTTAAAAATATCTTTTTTAATTTTAGAGTAGATTTTTGCATTCTTGGCTTGGGAGGAGTTAGGTGATCTTGAATCATTGATGTCCAATATTGATTAGTAATTTAGGGTTGTTAGTTGATTTTGTTTCCACTGACGCAAGTTTTTCACTTAGTCTAATTAGTGAGTTGGTTAGTACTTGTGGATTAAGATCAATTACGCCTATTTGACTTTTTCCCAATGTTTGGAGATGATGAAGTAGGATAAATTCTTCTTAGTCGCCATATTTGTGGTCAATGACTTAGATAGAAAACCTCAACTCTCAATCCTTGCCAAGATGCATTTTAGTATTTAAAGTCCTTGTTTGCCCTTCATTTTCTTGCAATTTAATTTCTTATTAATTGCTTTTAAAACCCCCTTTTTTTCATAACCAATGATATGCACACCTCGCTGCAATTCCTTTGAGAGACAATCTAGGATTTAAAATTCTATATTTTTATTAAATTGAATTTGTGACAATCTTATAAACTCTGATACGGGTCATTTGTTGATTTGAAACTATACTATCGACGAGATTTTTTTTGAGAAATTCTAAACCGACGTTTGGCCCGCATCAGCAAGCACGTAATCCAAGCTGAAATAAAACACCAAATCACTCTTGATATATCGATCAAATTGAGAATGATAGGATAAGCACTTCAAATAGCTCTAACAACCACAAGGTTGAAGGCTTGGTCAATGTACCTAAAATTCAGAGTTCACCACCAATATTCTACTAGCTTATACTTCTCCATTTTGTGTTGATTATTGACTAGACATCACCACAAGACCTCTTCAATTGTAAATTTTTCTTCCATTCACCAGAACAACATATACAATTTTCCACTAAAAGAATATAATTTTATTATTAAAATTCAAATTACCAAAAATATTCAAAATTTACAGAAAATAAATTTAAAAGAAACACCATCACCGTCGTAGCTATCTTTTTCTGCCAAATATTCAACGACCCTTAAACTCAAAGCCAACCTTATTAGCATATAAAAATCCTAGTTAATTCTACTTGTCTACTGGTTTGTATGAGATGAGAACCTAACTCATTTAAGTTAGGAATATATCTAATGCAAATTTCTAATAATCATCGCTACATTAATCACATAGTTTAATATATAAAATCCGCTCTATTCAATTATGTTTTATGTTATTTATGGAGTGGTGTTAGGACTGAGTAGGACACTAGGACTGAGTGGGTTAGAGTATATTTTAATTCATTTCTTTTTGGGACTTTTTGAGTTAGGACTAATAAGATTTTTCTTTTTAACTCTTGGAGCTAAAGGTCAAAAATATTGAAGAGGGCTTCGGGTTGACTCTAGGATTGAAGGCTATATTGATACTTATATTATTCACCATCTTCATAACTTCATACATGTTGAAAGATTCTTTTCAACACAATAATTTTGGATAAAGTTGAGTCCTTTGGGTGCAGCCTTTTTTCAAATCATGTGTTAACGTAGAATGTTTATGCACCGAACTATTTTTTTACCTAATGAACTTCTTGTTAGTTTCTGTTAAATATGATCCTTCTACTTCCTTTTCTCCAAGCAATCTTCTCTCATTTAAGCTCTATTTATAAAATTTTATTAGTTTACATTTACATCTATTTATATTTATGAAAATAATATTAAACAAATAATCACATATGTGATTCTACTTTATTTATGTCATGAAATACAAATTTTCTATTAAATATAAGAATGTATAGAAATCAAATTAAATTAAAATTAAATATAAATAAAATCTACATCTGATCTATCCTAAAATATTATATATTCTTAGATCTGATGAGATCTGGTTCATAAATTATTAGTATAAGTTACTTTTTTATAACAATTTAGATCTCAAATTAAAGAGACTTTCACTTAAAAATTTAGATATTAAATTGAGAAGGATAAAAAAAATTAAAATGATAACATAGGCTAAAATATATTTAGATTGATAACAAAAAATAATTTTAATACTAAAACTACTTTTAAGAAGATTAAATTTTGTTTAAATTCATTTAAAAAAATTATTTGAAAAACAAAAAATTAAATAATTAAAATATTTTTCTCTTTCTTGTATCATAATCTACAACTATCTAAAAATTCTGTTCCCAATAAGAATATTTAAAAAAAAAAAAGAATACCGAGCGAGACACTGACAAAAAATTTTGGTACTAATAATTGAATTTGAATCCTCTAAATTTTGAATTTTTATTTTAGAGGGTAAAATGTGATATCTCACCCTTGAATAATTTCTCTCTCATATTTTCTCTTAGTCCCACCTATGAAATAAATGGTGAGAGATCACACTTTACTTTCTAAAGTAAAATTTAAAATTTAGAGAATCCAAATCCCTAATAATTATGTTGGTTTCCATCAGAAAGAGGCAGAGAACTCTGTCTTCATATGCAGAGACAAACTTCGAACTTTGTGGGAGTTTGAAGGAACTACGGACAAAGTAACGAAATTTGGCTTTGTGGTGGCAATGATAAGCTTTGGAAAGGAAAGAAAATAAAACAAAAAAAAAACTACAATATGAAAGTAGAGAAAGGCAAAACCTTTCTATGAGAGTCACACTAATATCCTAATATAAATGTAGAAAAAATTTTGATCTTCATCTTTTCTTATTAGGCAATAAATGGTACTATATATGTCAAGAATTTTTTAAAATAGTATTATCCTCACTTCTACACTAATTATTCCTTACGAGTTTGGTATTTTTGTCGAACATTATTCATCTTTTATGGATACAAAGTAAATTTTGTTCTTTTATAGGTAATTTTAATTTGTCAATGTTATGGATTTTCGTAGGTATACCTAATTGTTTTTCGTTTTCTTTGAGTAATTATGCTACGTTAAACAAAAAATCAGTTATCACGTATAGAAACACATTTTCGGCATTTTATCAAAAAAATAATGTACTACTGAAAATAAGTTTGACTATTCGTCTGTTATATGTTTGATTTTTCTACAATGACAGCTTTGATTATTTTGGTGGATGATTATTTAGTTGAAAAACTATGTGAATCAATATGTATGAATATACACAATTACGTAGTAATTGATTTAATGACTGATTTTTCTGTGCACATAACATTTTTTTTGAAGGACTTGTTTCAAGTTTATATATACTTAAAGATTTTTTTTAATATATCTTAACATTTTTAAATGATTACAATCACTAAATTGTCTATTTCTAATTAACAATTTTGTCTCCTTTCATAATTGTTCATCATAATTCTTATATTTTTTAAATTCTACCATACTATCTAATCTTCTAATATAAAACTACTTCCACTACTATCATTTTTTTTCATTCTTTTTTGTGTTTTACTGCTACTATCATCAACAAACTCCAACTAAAATGACTTTTAAAATAGAAGTTATTTTGGCAAGCACGTAACCTGGTTCAAATAAAACACCAAATCACTCTTGATATATCATTCAAAATTGAAAAGGATAAGATAAAACACTTCAAATAACAACCACATGGTTGATATCTTGGTCAATATAACCAAAATCCAGAGTTTACTAAAAATATTCTACTAGCTCACACTTCTCCATTTTGTGTTGATTATTTGCTAGACATCACCACAAGACATCTTCAATTGTAAAATTTTTTCCCATTCACGAGAGTAACATTTTTCCACCAAAGGGATAGGACTTTATTATTAAAATCTAAATTACCAAAAAAAATTCAAAAATTACATAAAATAAATTTAAAAGAAACACCATCACCATAGTAGTTATTTTTTTCTACAAAACAATTACCGACCCTTAAACTCAAAGCCAACCCTATCAATATATAAAAATCTTAATTGATTCTATTTATCTAGTTATTTATGTGAGAGGAGAATCGAACTCATTTGAGTTAGGGATAGATCTAATACAAATTTCTAATAGTCGCTACATCAACCAGATAGTTTAATATATAGAATCCACTCCATTCAATTATATTTTATATTATCTACGGAATAGTGTTAGGACTGAGTAGGCTTGAGACCAGGCCATATTTTAACTTTTTTCTTGGGACCTTTTTGAGCTAGAACTAATAAGATTTTTGTATAACTATTGGGGTTAAAGGCCAAAAACATTGAAAAGGGCTTAGAGTTGACTCTAGGGTTGAAGTCTGTATTGATATCTGTACTATTCACCATCTCTATAACTTCATACATGTTGAAAGATTTCTTTCAATACAATAATTTTGGATAAAGTTGAGTCCTTTGCGTGTGGCTTTTTTCTAGATCCTACGTTAACGTAGTATATTTATGTAATGTGATATATTTTTTTACTTAACGAACTTCTTGTTAGTTTCTTTTAAACATGATCCTTCTACTTTTTTTTTTCTCCAACCAACCTTCTCTCATTTAAGCTCTATTTATAGAATGTTATTAGTTTACATTTATATCTATTCATGTTTATAAAAACAATATTAAACAAATAATCGCACATGTGATTCTACTTTAGTTTATGTCATAAAATACAAATTTTTTATTAAATATAAGAATGTACAAAAATCAAATTAGATCGAAATTGAATATAAACAAAATCTACATCTGAGCTACCCCAAAATATTAAATATTCTTAAATCTGATGAGATCTAGTTCGTACATTATTGGTATAAGTTGTTTCTTTATAAAAATCTAGATCTCAAATTATAAAGTCTTTTTACTTAAAAATTTAGATCTCAAATTGAGATGGATAGTAAAAAAAATTAAAATCATAATATAAACTAAAATATACTTAGATTGGTAAAAAAAAATAATTTTAATACTATAACTACTTTTAAAAAGACTAAAATCTTGTACAAATTCATTTAAGAAATTCATTAAAAAATAAAAAATGTTGAATAATTAAAATATTTTTCTTTCTCTTGTATCAAGATTCACAACAACTATCTCAAAAGCTTGATACCAAGTGTGATACAAAAAAAAAAAGGAGCGAAACAGTAAAAAAAATTCGGTACCAATAATTATGTTGGGTTTCTATAGAAGAGAGGCAGAGAATTCTACCTTCATATGCAGAGACAAAATTTTGAACATTGTGGGAGTTTGAAGGAGTCACGGACAAAGTAATAGAATTTGATTATGTGATGACAATGATAAACTTTTGAGAGGAAAAAAAAAATAAAGAAAACAACAATATGAAAGTAGAAAAAGGCAAAATCTTTCTATAAGAGTCACACTAATACTCTAATACAAATGTAGGGAAACTTTAGATCATCTTCTTTTCTAATTAGGCAATAAATGATACTATATATATTTTTAATTTTTAAAAATAGCATTATCTCATTTTCTATACTCACTCAACTTTAAAAGTTTGGTATTTTTGTCGAACATAACTCGTCCTTTATGGATACAAAGTAATTTGTTATTTTATAGGTAGTTTTAATTTTTCAGTGTTATGAACTTTTGTGGGTGAAATTAATTGTTTTTTGTTTTTTTTAGTAATTATACTACGTATAAACAAAAAATCAGCTACCGCGTATAGAAACACATATTTAGCATTTTATAAAAAAAATATTGTACTACTGTAAATAAGATTGACTATTTGTCTATACATGTTTGATTATTTTACTATGACAGATTTGATTATTTTAGTGGGTGATTATTTAGTTGAAAAGAATCAATATGTTTAAATATATACAATTATATGGTAGCTGATTTAATGGTTGATTTTTATCTGCGCATTGCATGTTTTATTTTTTTTTAAAGGACTTGATTCAAGTTTATATATAGTTAAAGTTTTTTTTAATATATCTTAACATCTTCAAATGATTATAATCAGTGAATTGTCTATTTTTTCTAATTTACAATTTTATCTCTTTTTTTAATTATTCATCATTCGATTTTTATGTTTTTTAAATTCTATCATACTCTCAAATATTCTAATATAAAACTACTACCACCACCGTCGTCTTTTATTTTTCTTATTTGTTCTCCTTTGTCCTTTACTCCTACCATCATCAACAAATTTCAACTAAAATAACTTTTAAAATAAAAGTTATTGGTAAGGATGTAAACCCAAACTCAAATGAAACACCAAATTACTCTTCATATATTGATCAAATTGAGAAGGATAGGATAAGTACTTCAAATAGCTCTAGCAACTACAAGGTTGAAGGTTTAGTTAATTTACCTAAAATCCGGAGTTCACAAAAAATATTCTGCTAGTTTACATTTTACCATTTTGTGTTGATTATTGGCTAGACATCACCACAAGATCTCTTCAATTATAAACTTTTCTTCCATTCACGAGAGCAATATATACATTTTTTCACAAAAGGGATAACATTTTATTATTAAAATCTAAATTACCAAAAAATTCAAAATTTATAAAAAAAATAAACTTAAAAAAACCACCATTATCGTGGTAGTTATCTTTTTCTGCCAAACAATTACGACACTTAAACTCAAAACTAACCCTATCGGCATATAAAAATCCTAATTGATTCTACCTTACTAGTGGTTTATATTAGAGGAAAACCCAACTCATTTGAGTTAGGGATAGATCTAATGCAAATTTCTAATAGTCATAGCTATATCAACCACATAGTTTAATATATAGGCTCCACTCTATTCAATTATGTTTTATGTTATTTATAGAGTGGTGATAGGATTAAGTAGGGTTGAGTGGGTCAGGCCATATTTTAATTATTTTTCTGGGACCTTTTTGAATTAGGACTAATAAGATTTTTCTTTTTAACTAAGGCTAAAAACATTGAAGAGCGCTTAGAATTGACTCTAGGGTTGAAGTTTGTAACACCATAATTAGCCTAAGCCTTACCTCGCGTCATAAAGCCAAGGTCAATCAGAGATTACGACAGTTCTAAACTCATACATAATATATATATATAGAGAAAGAATAGTATAATCTAGAAGCCCGATGAAAGATATAGCTCAAAAACAGAATTTTGAAGCACAAACGTACTAACGGAGCTACTAGCTTAAGGCATAAGAAACAGAGAAGATATAACAAAAGATAAGTATATAATATCATAGGGAACTAGTCACGACTCGCGGAGTTTAAGCCGGCTAGCCATATACTGATATACAAAACCATACAGTGAAAACAGCTTATACAAGTTTTGTTCTCTCAAATACATGCCTCTAGGCAAAATAAAATACAAAAGGAGAGATGTATAAACAAAATAAACCAAAAAGAACTCCAAAATGATCCAAGATTCTCTGCTCCTGTCACCAACCAAAGCAACTCACCGAGGTGGGTTGCGACCTGCATCTGAAAAATACAACAACAATATGGTATGAGAACCGGCGGTTCTCAGTATGGTAACAGTTCTCAGTGATATAGGATATAAGACCCCGGGACGCCAAAGGCAATCCTAAGCTTCATATCAATCACAAGATTCAACTTAAAGTATTCTAAAACATTTAAGCATAATATACCAACTTGACTTAAATAAACCAGGTTATCTATCTTAAGGGATTTCTATTCTAACCAAACATCGCTGTCCCACAGCCTTCACCAACCGATCCTCCATGCGATCCCATCGCCACCGCCTTCCGAACCTCCTCAATCCCAGCAGAAAACACAGATAATGTTCAAAGCAAGTAAAGCACAAGTAGTAGCATATATGGCAAATAATTCAGATAGCAAGTAAGCATGTTATTCAATTAGGCAAACCATTACAAGTAGACAAAGCATACAAGCAGATAGGAAATGCATATGATGAATGCCTGCCCTACTGGCTGTGATATCACATTGTCGGTTCAACTGCCAACCCGACACATCTCCATGGAGACGTCGCCCTTCGGATTTCTCATATGGGAACCCCCGAGATATAGTGCCCGGATCACTGTCCAAGTACCGGCGCCTGCTCGCCCTATAGATCCGAAGGGATGCGAGCGGGATATTCTTGCCTCAGACCTCACATCTCAATGTAAGCAGGATTAACCACCGTCCTTATGCTGCCGCCGCTACCTCGATAGGCGAGATTAACCACCGTCCCTGCCAGGCGCATGGCGTCTCAAAATATCATGTAAAAATATTATTTCAATGGTTTTCAAAAGTATTTTCAGCATACATAGATCCATCACTTCAATCCGAGTCCCCGACTCATCTCAACCACTGTCCCTTTATAACTCAGTTTCCAAATACCAAAAGTCTATCATTCCTCATCTCATATACCAATCATCCTTCACCTAACGTCAAACCATTCTCAGCACGCCAGAAACCTAGGCCTCCGTTTTCTAATTTACCTTAAAATCATGTACTAGAGCCTTTAATTTATATCCCATGTTCTAATACTCAAAACTAGGCCCAAACGTCTTAAAATGCTGTTATAGAAGCTTACAACCTTGTTGAAAAGGCAAAATAGTTGAAAACAAATAAATTTTTGAGAAACAGGACGTGTGCACCCGCACATATCAGAAGTAATGAAATTCTGCAACTTTGGAAAATTTCAGATTTTTAACACCAATTTTGAATGATCATAACTTCCTCTACCAAATTCCAATTTTTTACAAACTTTATATCGATTCGAACAGTTTTCAATAAGCTTTAATGCTAAACTAATTTCAATAGATTTTGAAAACCAAGGCATAAGTTATGATTAGACAAAGTTCACTAAAAGTCAACTTTTACCAAGACTCACAAGAATCTCAATTTACCAACTTTCATAACCCAATCCAACCAAAACCACATCAATTCTATCACATATAAGAATTTACCATTTTCCATATCCAATTTACCACTCCACCATATATAATCATCAATTCTCACTATCAAATACATAATAATACCCTTACTAACCATCATCATTATTAATTTCAACATCAAACTCCAACATCATACTATCAACATCAATATAACCATTTATCAACAATCCTAACACTCACCTTTAATTACCAAAAATATCAATATTTATCATCCATTATCAACCACATCAACAAATCCTCATCAACAACAATAAATCATACATCCCTCATCAACCTGTATAATCATTAAATTCCAACAACATCATTATTCATCATCAATCATTAAATACCAACAACCTCATCAACAACACTAATCATCAATACTCATTAACACCAGCAATTCTCCATAATCATCCTTAATCACAATATTCCAAGGATACCAACAATTAACATCAATTTACACATAATCATTCATACACCAACAACATTCAATCCTATCTTAGGGTCAACTAGCCTAAGTGTCCATGAATATTATATACTACATAGAGAAAACCAAAACCATACCTTGGCCGATTCCCTTTATGCACCCAAACTCAAAATGAGCACCAACAAGCTTCCAACCACAATCCAAGCTTTCAAATCCACTCCAACAAGCACAAATAAGTTCCAAAAGCTCCCAAAGCCACAATAATCAAACTATATACATATAAATCACCACAAATCAACCTAGGGTTCAACATAAGCATAATTTCACAAGGCTAAGCAAGGATTAGAGCAAACCTAAACATCCAAAATCACAAAAACCCATTTAACCCAAAACTCTAATAAAACCCGAAATTTTGAAGAGAGAAATGGGAAGATTTCGTGATTATCTTGAGGGTTTCTTGGGTGGATTTTGTAGAGCTCTTCACAAGGAACACGTAGCCGCAAACGGTGCGGCGATCGGAGCTCCGTAGCTCAAGATATGAGCTTGGGAAGTTTGAAGTGAATAGTAACAATGGTGAAAAGCTCTCACCTCTCTCCTCACTTCAGCTGCTGTTGTGTTTAGGTTATGAGGGTGAAAGTGGCTGAAATGGGTTCATTTAAGTGTATTTATATGTTGGGCTTGGGTCCAACTTGGGCCCGGTCCAACCCGTTAGCGTTTTTAGCCCATTTGGCCTAACTTCGGGTCAAATCTTTAAAATTAAAGTCCGGTTTTCCATTTCTAATGTTTTTCTAAGGTTTTTTGACGGTTTTTACTTTTCTCGTGCGGTACCAGGCAGACTTGAACCGGTTCAACCGGTTCAACTGCTGGTTCGTGATTTTTCACGGTTTTTCGTAGAAAGCACATTTTCTGACTCAGAAAGACTCACTGAGTCCAAAAATCACCTTTAAATTCCCAAATTCTCTCTCTAACTTTTTGGAATCTAATTTGGGCAATTAATCACTTAATTAACCGGTTGATTAGTTGTGGTTCTTACAAAGTTTGTATTGATACCTGTACTATTTACCATCTCCATAACTTCATACATTTTGAAAATTTTTTTTCAACACAATGATTTTGGATAAAGTTGAGTCCTTTGGGTGCAATCTTTCTCCAAATCCTCCGTTGGGCTACTTTTTTTACTTATCAAATTTTTTTAGTCTCTTTTAAATATGATCCTTCTAATTTCGTTTCTCCAACCAACCTTCTCTCATTTAAACTCTATTTATAGAATGTTATTAGTTTTATCTTTACATCTATTCATGTTTATGAAAATAATATTAAACAAATAATGCACATGTTATTCTACTTTATTTTATGTCATGAAATACAAATGTTCTATTAAATATAAGAATGTACAGAAATTAAATTGGATCGACATTAAATATAAACAAAATCTTCCTCCAATCTACCCTAAAACATTAAATATTCTTAGATCTGATTCGTAAATTATTAGTATAAATTTTTTCTACATAAAAATTTAGTTCTCAATCTAAAGAGATTTTTGTTTAAAAATTTAGATCTCAAATTGAGAATGATAGAAAAAAAAAACTAAAATCATAATATAGGCTAAAATATACTTAGATTGGTAACAAAAAATAATTTTAATACTAAAATTACTTTTAAAAAGACTAAAATCTTGTTCAAATTCATTTAAAAAATTTATTTGAAATAAGTTTTTTGAATAGTTAAAATATTTTTTCTTTCTTGTATCAAGATGCACAACCATTTTAAAATTTTGATACCAGAAAAGATATTAAAAAAAAGAATAAGAATGAGACAGTGAAAAAAATTTGAGTACCAATTATTATGCTAAGTTTCCATTAGAAAGAGTCAGAGAATTCTGTTTTCATATGCGGAGACAAAGTTTCGAACTTTGAGGGAGTTTAAAAGAGTTACGAACAAAGTAATGGGATTTAACTTTGTGGTGATAATTATAAGTGTTCGAAGAGGAAAGAAAATAAAGAAAACTATAATATGAAAGTAGAAAAAGACAACCTTTTTATAAGAGTCATACGAATACCTATTACAAATGTAGGAAAATTTTTGATCTTCTTTTCTAATTAGGGAATAAATGATACTATATATATCTATAATTTTTTAAAATATCATTATCTCCACTTTTACACTAACTATACCTTACGAGTTTGGTATTTTTGTCGAACGTTACTCATTTTTTATGGATAAAAGTAATTTTATTTTTTTATAGGTAATTTAATTTTTCAGTGTTATGAACTTTCGTGGGTATACATAATTGTTTTTCGTTTTCTTTTAGTAATTATGCTACGTATAAACAAAAAATCAGTTATCGCGTATAAAAACACATATTTAGCATTTCATAAAAAAAATTGTACTACTGAAAATAAGTTTGACTATTTACTATGACAAATTTGATTATTTTAGTGGATAATTATTTAGTTGAAAAACTATGTGAATCAATATGTATAAATATACATAATTGCATAGTAGTAGATTTAGTGACTAATTTTTATGTGCGCATAACATTTTTTATTTTTTTTAAAGGTCTTGTTTTAAGTTTATATATACTTAAAGATTTTTTTTTTCAATATATCTTAATAGGAAAAATATAGGGAACAAAATGTGTAACCAGCCAAAAATTGAACAACTCAATTAATTGTAATTATTAATAATTAATTTTAAATTTTTTAAATTCAAAATTTAAATAATTAGAAACTGATTAAGTAAACCTAATTAAAAACTATAAAAACCTTCTCCATCTCTTCCATATTAACCTGCACACCCCAACAACAACACACACAGATTCTTTCTCTCACTGTCACGTTCTGAGCAAATGTATCGAAGAAGTTCCAGAAAGAGGTTCCGTCAGTGATGGCATGGTTGACGGAAATTCCGATGAAGAAGCCGTCGGCGAGCTCGGTTACCTGAACGGCCATAATCGGGGAGTAATGACCACTATAACTAATCTTTCTATCGAAGGTGAAGAATTCTCTAAAAGATTTATGGATGTCAAGGGGGGAAAGAAGATCAAGAACATTGAGAGCGGGTGCGCGCGGCATGGAGGAAGTGGACGCCGGTGTCGTTACAGGAAATATAAACATAACCGTGGGAGTCAGTGGTTAAACGACTAGCGAGAGGGGGAAAGAGGGAGAGGGTTCGTGAGAGGGCGGATTTCAAGAGTGGAATTAGTTGGTTAGAAGAGAGGGAAGTTGTGTAATACCCGGTCTAACCGAAATTAATTAAATAATGAGTTAAATAGGAGTGAATATTAGGGGTGTGCAAAAAAACTGGTTTCACTGAACTGAATTGAAACTGAACTGAAACTGTTTTAAATAAACCAGTTTTTTTAAATAAAAAACTGAACTGAAACCATAGTTTGTATGAAAAACCAATTTATTAAAAACCAGTTTTTATGGTTCAGTTTAGTTTTAAACCAAATTAAAACTGGTTTTATTTAAACTCCAAAATTAATTTTACATACTCTCTCTCTCTCTCTCCCTTCACTCTCTCTCTCTCTCCATCTCCCTTCCCATCACTCTCTCTCCTTTCCCCCTCTCCCTTCCTTCCCCTCTCTCTTCCTCTCTCTCTCCTCTCCCTCCTCTCTTTCTCCCCCTCCCCTCTTTCCTTTCTCTCTCTCTCTCTCTCACTCCCTTCCTCTTTCTCCCTCTCCCTCCTTTTCCTCTCTCTCTCCCCCCTCTCCCTCTCCTTCCCCCTTCCTTCTCTCTCCTCCCCTCTCTCTCTCTCTCCCTTTTTTTCTCTCTCTCCTCTTCCTCCTCTCTCTCTCTCCCTCTCCTTTTTCTTCCTCTCTCTCTCTTCTTCTCCTCTTTCTCCCCCTCCTATCTCCCTTCTCTCTCTTTTCCCTTTCTTCCTTCTCTCCCTTCTCTCTCTCCCCCTCCTCTTTGTCTCCCTCCTTCTCTCTCTCTCTCTCTCTCTCTCTCTCTCTTTTTCCTCTCTCTCCCTTCTCTCTCTCTCTCCCTTCCTTCCCCTCTCTCTTTCTCTCTCTCCTCTCCCTCCTCTCTCTCCCCTCCCCTCTTTCCTCTCTCTCTCTCCCTCCATTCCCCCTCTCTCTCCCCCTCCTATCTCTTTCTCTCTCTCTCCCCTCTCCCTCTCCCTCCCCCTTCCTTCTTCTCTCTCTCTCTCCCCATTTTCTCTCTCTCCCCATTTTCTCTCTCTCCTCTCCCTTCTCTCTCGATCTCCTCCTCCCCTCTTTCTTCCTCTCTCTCTCTCTCTCTCTCTCTCCTCTTTCTCCCCCTCCTCTCTCTCTCTCTCCCTCCCTTCCCCCTTCTCTCTCTCTCTCTCTTCCTCTTTTTCCTATTTTCCCTTTTGTTTCTCTCCTCTCCATCCTCTCTCCCCCTCCCCTTTCTCTTCCTCTTTCTCTCTCTCTCATTTTTTCTCTTTTTTCTTTCTCTCTCCTATTCCTCTCTCTCCTTCCCTTCTTTCTCTCTCCTTTTCTGTCGCTCTCCTTCCCTTCTTTCTCTCTCTCCTTTTCTCTCTATTTCTTCTCCTTTCTCTCTCTCCTTATTCTCTTTCTCTCCTTTCTTTCTCTCTTTTCTCTTTCTCTCTCAGTATTTTCTCACTCTATATCCCTCTTCTCTTTCTCCCCCTCTTTTCTCCAAAATAAGAGAGAGAAGGAGAGAGAGATAGAAGAGGAAAAAAGAGAGGAGGAGAAAAGATAGGAAAAGATGAGTGAGAGAAGGAGGAGGAGGAGAGAGAGAAAGAGAGAGGGGGAGAGAAATTGAGAGACAGAGAGGAGAGAGGGAGAAAGAGAAAGAGAGAGAAAATGGAGAGAGAGGGAGAGAGAGAGACAGATAGAGAGAGGGATAGGGGAGAGAGAGAGAAATGAGTGAAAGGGATAGAAGGAGAAAAGGGAGAGAGAAAGAAAGGGGAGGGGAAGAAAGAGGGGCAGGGAGAGAGAGAGAGAGAGAGAGAGAGAGAGAGAGAGAGAGAAGAGGGGGAGAGATGGAGATAAAGAGAGAGAGGGGGAGAGAGAGAAAAGGAAAAGGAAGAGAGAGAGAGAGGAAGACAAAGAGAGGGAGGGGGAGAAAGAAGGGGAGCGAGAGAGAAGAGGAAGAGAGAGAGAGGGAGGGAGCAAAGAAGAGAAAGAGAGGAAGAGGGGAATGAGAGAAAGGGAGAGAGAGAGGTTGAAAGAGAGAGAGAGAGAAGGGAGAGAGGACGGGGAGAGAGGATGGAGATAGAGAAGGAGAGAGGACGGAGAGAGAGAGAGAAGGGGGAGAGGAAATAAGAGAGAGATAGAGGAAGAGGGATATGGGAGAAAGAGAATGAGAGAAAGGGATAGAGAGGGAAAAAAGGGAGGAAAAAAGAGAGAGGGAGAGAGAAGAGGGAGAGAGGGAGAAAGAGAGAGAGAGGAAGACAAAGAGAGGGAGGGGAGAAAGAGGGAAAGGGGGAGAGAGAGGGAAAAGGAAAATAGAGAGGAGGGAGAGAGATAAAGGAGGGGGAGAGAGGGAGAGAAGAAGAGAGAGAAAAAAAGAGAAAGGAGAGAGAGGGAGAGAAGGAGATAGAGAGAGAGAGAGAGCAGAAGAGGGAAAGGAGAGAGAGAGAGGAAGAGAGAGAGAGAGTGAGAGAGAGAGAGAGGAGGGAGGGAGAGAGGGAGAGAGAGAGGAGAGAGAGAGAGTGTGGGGAGAGAGAGGAGAGTGTGAAAACTAGTTTTAGCCTATAAACCAGTTTAAACTGGTTTTTTTAATTAAAACTAGTTTTATTTTTATGAACTAGTTTAAACTGGTGCACTGTATTATAAACTGGTTTAGAACCAGTTTCATATGTGACAAAGCAGTTTGGTTCAGTTTCTAAACCATTTAAAATGGTTTAGTACAGTTTCAGTTCAGTTCATAGAAAAACTGAACCATGCACACCCCTAGCGAATATGGTTGGAAGATTTGGCAATTGGAATTTGATAATTTAAATATGATATATTGGATTCAGTGAATTTTTCTGAGTCGAAAAACATAGTTTTCTGCGTAAAAGCGCGCAGTAGAATTTTGACCGGCAGTACCGGCTAAGATCTGTCTGGTACTATAGCTGAGGAAATTGATTATGAGTAAATAAGATTAAGGAATGAGGAATTATAATTAGGGGAGGTAGAAATTTTTAAAGTGCGATTTAGAGTGCTAATCTTAAAGGGTTTTGGCCCAAAATTGGGCCAACGGACAAAAATAAGTGAACCGGGCCTAAGTGGGCCCAAGACCCAACATATATAAACATTAGTTATGAGCATTTCAGCTCATTTTACCCTAAAAGAAAGGGTTGGGGCGCTGATTTGGGAAGAGAGAAGAGAAGAGAGAAAACTTAACTCTCTTTGATCTTCAAACCACAATAACTTGAGCTACGGAGCTCCGATTGACGAGCCGTTTACGACCACGCATCGCTCTTCTCATCCTCTACAATTCTATCTAAGTTTTGTGGTGATTATTCCATTCATCTCTGCCCAGTTTTCGAAATTCCCCAATGTTACACGTTTTTGGGTAGTTAGTGTTGAAATCTTGTGATTTTGGGTGTTTAGGGATACTCCAACATGGATTCTAAGTGGGTTATATCCCAATTTCATATGGGCTGAGGTAAGAAGTGCTCAAACCCTTGTGATTTGTCATTTTTATGAGCCCTAGGTTGATGTATGTATGTGATATTGGTTATGTTAGTGTATTTGGTGATGTTGGTGCACAATTGGGAGATTGGTATTGCTTGAGGAGCTTTGGTGAGACTTGGAGCTAAGGTTGGTGAAGACTTCCAAAGAAGAGGCTCAATTGGTTTGGCTACAAGAGGTACGGTTTAAGTTTCATTTAAGTACCGTGTGGTGTGATGAGAATTTCTAGGCTAGATGCCCCTAGGATTAAGTTTGGATTGTGTAAATGGTTGGTGCTAATATGCATAGTTGGTATGTAATATGAATTAATGATTGGGTTGAGAATTGTGTGGCCTTGTATGCTTGGTGTATTGAAAATTTGATGTATTGGGTAATGAGTATTGATTTGTGGTTTATGCATTTAAATTGTGAAATTGGGCCGGAGGCCGTGAATTTTAGGCCGGAGGCCGGAAAGAGGTAAGGAAGGTAAGTTGACGTGTGCATTATATGATGACACAAGTGATTGGATAAATTTCAGATAATGAATATATGAATGATTGGGTTGGTTATTGAATAATAAGGTTTGGGGAGTTAGAGTATGGAATTTGGTAATTTTGGGTGAAATTATGTAGATGAGGTATGTTTGGTTTTGGTTGAGATATATTATGTGGTCATATATGTGATTATGATTATTGATGCCTTAGCTTGATGGTATGATGATGCATTAGAGGTACGTATGTTGTGATATATGCTTGAGAAATGATTAAGATTGATTTTTGGGTGAAACCACGTGATAGTGAGTATGATATTGATTATGTATAATGATGGTTGATTGGAAATAGTGTTGTTGAAATTTGGCATGAGGAAGAGTATATGATGTGTAAATGTGTTTGAGTTTGAGCCACTTGGGTGAAGTGGGTTAAAATGGTGGGATGATGTTTTGTGAATTGTGGTAAAGTGTTAATGTGTGAGTTGAGGAGGCTTGATGTTGATTTTGGTATATTTTGATTGATTTCAAAGAAAGGGATGAAATTGGCATGTTTTGGTTGATTTTGAAAAGAGATGGAAATGGCTTGTTTTGAAAATGGCACTTTGTGGTTTTGTGTGAAAATATGGTTTTTGGGCATACTTTGACGGGACATAACTTGGACTGCAGATTTCTGTTTTGTGCCAAACTTGTTTAAAAGTGACATTGGATCCGCGATGTCCATGTCGTTCGAAGAACGGGCGAAAAACAATTTAAAATGAGAAAGTTATGTCCGTCGGAAGATTGGGGGTTGAATCTGTGAATTCTGCAGCTTTTAACTTAGAAAATTTTTAGCAGAATGACCCTCCACGCGTAGGCGCACTTGACGCGTACGCGTCGTTCTTCAAGAAGGCACCATCCACGCGTGCACGTGGTGTGCACGGGCGCGTCGATGCGTTGCACCAAATGCCCAGCCATTTTTCCGAGAGTTGTGCCAGAATTGTGCCAGTTTTGTGCCTGGGGCGCAAGTGCACCCACGCGTACGCGTGGCTGACGCATACGCGCCGTTTGGCTATTTTTCAATCTGCGCATCCGCGTGTATGACGCTTGCGCGTCAATGAGTTTTGTGGCCATCCACGCTTGCGCGTGGAGTGCGCGTACGCGTGGCCCTGTTTTCATGCCAAAGTTGATTTTTGAGTTTTAAAAACCAAATCTCATGCTTCTAAGCCTCCGATCTCACCCCTTATGTATTAAATCATTATGATATGCCTAGCAATGAGAAAGGAGCTAGGGGATGTGGTAACTTGCGAGTGAAGCAAGGGGAAAAGTTATGATCAATGATGATCAAAGATAATTATATGAGATATGGAGGATGACGGTGGAAGTACCGTGTATGCCATGAGCTGAAGGGCTATATTTATTGATAAATGGCTAGTTCTTGATTGAACCATGAGCCGGATGGCTGAGTTATTGCCGAGTTATGGCAAAGCCATTATTGGTTATAGCTGAGTATAAAAGCATCTATGATTAATGAATGAATGTGTTAAATGGATAATAATGGAGAATGTTGAAATGTGATGTGTGACCCCGGGTAGTAGGCAGTGGCGTTGTCCACTTGCTCCGGGTATGAGACAGAAAATGATGTTTATGATAAATGAGTTAAATTATGGAGTTTTGAATAAATGAGTATTTGTGATACCTGGGTAGTAGTAAGAGTGGTGGTTCATCACACTTGCTCCAGGTTAATGTTTGAGATTTGATAACAATGATGATTGCTTTTAAACTAAACGAATATATGTTTTGAGATCCTGGGTAGTAGCAAGGGTTGTGGTTCGTCCCACTTGCTCCAGGTCAGAGATTGTGACGCCTAGGTAGTAGCGGCAGTAGTGGTGAATCCACTCGCTCCAGGTTGAGCTTTTAGACACCCACCTGGGTAGTAGCCGCAGTAGTGATTATTTCACTGGCTCTGGGTTGAGCGGGCAGTAGCAAGGGGGTTGTAGCTCAAACCTACTTGCTCCGCAAGGGGTGTTTCTGTCCAATGGTTAGCTACCAGGACATGTCGGGTTGGCTATATAACCGACAGATGATATCATCAGCCATAGGGCAGGCATTCATCATTTGCATATGTTTGAATTGTTTGGGTTTGCCTGTTTGTTTTGGATTTCTACATCATATATGCCATGTTACCTGACTATGTGCTACTTGTTCTACTTGTACCATATTTGTGTATTACTTGCCTATATTGCTTGTGTTTGTACAACTGAGAGGCCCCTCATGCTGGTGTCGGTGGATGTTGATGGCTGTTCTTGATGAGATGAATTGATGATGCGATTGCATGATGATGATGATTATTGAATGAGATAATTTGAACTCCCTGGGTAGACGCAGTGATGTGGTTTCACTAGCTCCAGGTGAAGGTATGATGTATTGATATAGAATTGTTGAGATAGAACAACTGGTGATGGTTTTGCTTATGATTATGAGTCTGATTCGTGGAAGAGTCAGCGAGTTGGGAAACATGTGAAACGTGAATTAGATTTAGCACTCCCTTATGACAGTTGCCTATTCATGGATTAGCGAGAACCTAGGATGGATAATTGGTGAAGAAGTTTAGGATGCTTAGTGAGTTTTTATTGCAGTGCATTGTATTTATTTGACACTTTTACCGTACTGGGAACCCATGGGCCCGGGGTTCTCATTCCGTATATATCTCTTATTTTTCAGATACAGGTCCAAGTGCTCAGAAGTGAGTTGTGGGTCGTCTGAGAGATGGCGAAGATCTTTATTTTCTCTCCTTTGTGTTTTGCTTAGAATCTCTCCACCTTTGTTTTGAAAAGATTATATTATGTATTGAACTCTTTTGAATTTGCCTAAAGAGGCTCTCATGTTTCCTTCGGGAGAGATTAGGATATACTGTTGTCAACTACTTTCATACTGTATCCTAGCCGGCCTAAACTTCGCGGGTCGCGACTAGTGGCTATTTACTTATGTTATATATATCTATCTGTTATCTACCTCTTAATATCCTCTACGCCTTATCCGTTTATCGCTTTCGACTTCACAGTTTATCTTTTGTTGTCGAAACGTGAGTGACACGTCTTTGCGATTTTATTTCTACTCTTTTCAGCCTTCTCAATTAATACTCCTTTCGAAATTACCTACTTTTATATATTAAAAATCCACCTGAGAGTCGTACCACCGTAATATCATTGACTTATGACTCTAGCATAAGGATTTGAATATTAGGGTGTTACAAGTTGGTTGGGTGAAGACTCTTGCCAGTTGTTCAAGGAAGGAGTGATGGAATACGGGCTGTTTTTGAACCATTGCAAAAATATATGAAAAACATCTATTTAATATGAAAAAAATATCCTAATACTTAAAAAAAGAAATGTTCAGTTAAAGGATTAAAAAAAAATCATATAATTCTAAAAAAAATAGAAATATCCACATCTATAATACAAAAAATTCGAAAAATACATTAAAAAACATCTATTTAGTATGAAAAAGAAACATCATAATGCTTAGCAGAAGAAACATCCATATATTGGTGCTGAAGTGTATTGGACTTTCGGGTCCTAGTCCAGACACATTTGACTGGTTTTTGGCTGATATGTTCTTGGTTCCCTAACATTATTGATCTTAATAACATCAAATGATTACAATAAGTGAATTGTCTATTTTTTTAATTAACAATTTTATCTCCTTTCATAATTGTTCATTTAATTCTTATATTTTCTAAATTCTACCATACTCTCCAATCTTTTAATATAAAACTACTACCAACACTATCATCTTTTATTTTTCTTTTTCGTTCTCCTTTGTCCTTTAATGCTACCATGATCAACAAACTCCAACTAAAATAACTTTTAAAATAGAAGTTATTTTGGCAAGCACGTAACCAAGCTCAAATGAAACACTAATCACTCTTGATATATCGTTCAAAATTGAGAAGGATAGAATAAGCACTTTAAATAGCTCTAACAACCACATAGTTGAAGGCTTGATCAATGTACCCAAAAATATTCTACTAGCTCATAATTTTTTTATTTTGTATTGATTATTGGCTAGACATCACCACAAGACCTCTTCAATTATAAACTTTTCTCTCGTTTACGAGAGTAACATCTACATTTTTCATTAAAAGGATAGGATTTTATTATAAAATCCAAATTATAAAAAAAATTCAAAATTTTCAGAAAATAACCTTAAAAAAAACACCATCACTATAGTAGTTATTTTTTCCTGTCAAAGAATTACCGACCCTTAAACTCAAAGTTAACCCTATCAGCATATAAAAATCCTAGCTGATTCTATTTTGTCTAGTGGTTTGTGTGAGATGAGAATCCAACTCATTTAAGTTACGGATAGATCTACTCAACTTTCTAATAGTCATCGCTATATCAACCACATAGTTTAATATATAGAATCGATTCTATCCAATTATGTTTTATATTGTTTTCGGCGTGGTGTTAGGATTGAGTAGGGTTGAGTGGGACAGGCCCTATTTTAACTCATTTTTTTAGGACTTTTTTGAGTTAGGATTGATAAGATTTTTCTTTTTAACTTTTGGGCTATGAAACACGGATTCTCTCATGGTGCCAGCGTATCCGTGTCGGACGCGAATCCGACACCGACATGCAGTGGATACTTCAAACGAGCATATCGGCGGCGTGTCTTCTTGCGGTGCAGAATTTTGGTGGAGCTGTCACGAATCCGAATGATTCCGACTTGATTCAAATGTTCATGAGACGGATCTTTCTGCTAGACTACAAATCTTCAATTGATTTTGTGATTTTATGGCCCGATTAACCAATTTTTTCTTTTTAATTTTAAAATATTCTAAAATTAAAAACAAATCAAAATTTAAATTTAAAAATAAAATAATTAATAAATCAAAACCTAAATCTACTTACTGTTTGTCTTTGGTAGCTTACTTACTCAATAGCTTAAATTTTTTTTTTAAATAATTACATAATTTTAAGACTTTTTATGCAACTATATTTACTCTTATATTTATAATATGATATTTTATTAATTTAATATATTATTTAAATTTTAATTCACAACGTATCCTAAACGTGTCGTATCCAATTTTTTATAAAAAGAACGTGTCGGCGTATCCGTGTCGTGTCGTGTCCGTATCGCATGTCGTATCGGTGCTTCCTAGCTTTTGGGGCTAAAGGCCAAAAATATTATAGAGGGCTTAGGATTGACTGTAGGATTGAAGGCTCTATTGATACCTTTGTCATTCACCATTTCTATAACTTCATACATGTTGAAAGATTTATTTCAACACAATGATTTTGGATAAAGTTGAGTTTTTTGAGTGCGGCCTTTCTCCAGATCCTACGTTAATGTAGGATATTTATACATTGGACTACTTTTTTTACCTAACGAGCTTCTTGTTAGTCTCCTTTAAACATGATCCTTCTACTTTCTTTTCTCCAACTAAACTTTTCTCATTTAAGCTTTGTTTATAGAATGTTATTAATTTACCTTTATATTTATTCATGTTTATGAAAATAATATTAAACAAATAATCGCATATGTGATTCTACTTTAATTTATGTCATGAAATACAAATTTTGTGTTAAATATAAGAATGTACAAAAATTAAATCGGATCAAAATTGAATATAAACAAAATCTACCTCCGTTATATCTTAAAGCATTAAATATTCTTAGATCTGATCAAATTTTGTTCGTAAATTATTGATATAAGTTGTTTTTCTATAAAATAAAATTAGTTCTTAATTTAAAAAGATTTTTTCTTGAAAATTTATATTTCAAATTGAGAAGCATAGAAAAAAAATTAAAATTATAACATAGGCTAAAATATACTTAGATTGGTAATAAAAAATAATTTTAATACTAAAATCACTTTTACAAAAAGACTAAAATTTTGTTCAAATTCATTTAAGAAATTTATTTAAAATATTTTTTTAAATAGTTAAAATATTTTTTCCCTTGTATCAAGATGCATAACCATCTCAAAATTCTGATACCAAAAAGAATATTAAAAAAAAAGAGAATAGAAACGAGACAGTAAAAAAATTTGAGTATCAATTATTATGTTGGATTTCCATCAGAGAGAGGTAGAGAATTCTGCCTCCATATGCAGAAACAAAGTTTCGAACTTTGTGGGAGTTTAAAGAAACTACGAACAAAGTAATGGAATTTATCTTTGTGAGGGCAATGATAAGCTTCGAAGAGGAAAGAAAATAAAGAAAATTACAATATAAAAGTAGAAAAAGACAAAACCTTCTTATAAGAGTCACACTAATACCCTAATGCAAATGTGAAAATTTTTTTTATCTTTTTCTTTTTTAATTAGGCAAAAATGATACTATATATATCTTTAATTTTTGAAAATAGCATTATCCCCACTTCTACACTAACTATACCTTACGGGTTTGGTATTTTTGTCGAACTTAACTCATCTTTTATAGATACAAAGTAATTTTGTCCTTTTATAGGTAGTTTTAATTTGTCAGTATTATGAACTTTTGTGGGTCTACATAACTATTTTTCATTTTTTTAGTAATTATGCTACGTATAAACAAAAAATCAGCTATCGCATATAGAAACACATATTTAGCATTTCATAAAAATATTGTACTACTGTAAATAAGTTTAACTATTCGTCTATTACATATTTGATTTTTCTACTATGACAAATTTAATTATTTTGGTGGATGATTATTTAGTTGAAAAATTATGTGAATTAATATGTATAAACATATACAATTACATAGTAGCTGATATAGTGGCTGATTTTTATATGCATATATATTTTTTTATTTTTTAAAGGACTTGTTTCAAGTTTATATATACTTAAAGTTTTTTTTTTATATATATCTTAACATCTTCAAATGATTACAATTAGTGAATTGTCTATTTTTTGTAATTTATAATTTTGTCTGGTTTTATAATTATTCATCATTCATTTCTTATATTTTCTAAATTCTATCGTACTCTCTAATGTTCTAATATAAAACTACTATCACTACCATCATTTTTTATTTTTCTTTTTCGTACTCCTCTGTCCTTTACTTCTACCATCATCAACAAATCCTAACTAAAATGATTATTTGTAAACCCCGTTAAATTAGTAAATAATTAGTCAATAAATTATTTTTTTAATAAGGAATATTAAAAATGCGAATATTATATCAAATTAAGATACAGCTCGTCGAAACGAGAATTTTGACATTAATTTCAAAGAAAACGGTCCAAAATTGGACCGAATGGGCCAAATCGGTTGAACCGGGCCTAAACCAGATTGTCGGTCCAACCGGACCGACCTATTTTCTTCTCCCTCATTTCAGCTGAAACAAAGCTGAAGCACGTACAGGGGAGGAGAGTACAAAAATCACCGCAAACCCTTACGGTGAACTCCGAACGCCGTAACTTTTCCGTCCGAGCTCCGATCGCCGCACCTTTTGCGGCCACGCGTCTACCGCGTCGAGCTCTACGTTTCTACCGAAATAATTTTATAGGTAACTTGTTATTTCACCCTCAGCCTTCTCTTCCTCCCAATTCTTGAACTATTGAATAGGAAATTCAATTTCTTTGATTTCTGATGTTTTAGGATCCAATTAGTTTGAGGAAAACGTTCACTCTTACTTATGTGAAGCTTGGGTAAGGTGAGGATACGATTATTATATTTTAATTTTATTGAATTTGAGCTTTGAGTATTAAATTGGATATATGTGTGTTATAAATGTGTATTAGGTTGTGAATAAATAATTGGAGCTTGAAATTGTGAATATTGGAACTTGGAGGAAGTTGAGCTTAGAGTTTGTTAAATTTTGAGGAGCTGCCTTGGTTTTAAATAAATTGATTTGGTCGTTACGTGGAAATCAGCCAATGTATGGTTTAGGTTTTTTGCATTTAATATATAATGTTCTGTGAAAACTTAGGCTAGATGACCATAGGATAAGTTGGATTACATGTGTATATTTGATACTTAGTATCTTACTGATGAACATGGTTGGTTTGGTGCTTGTTGATTAATTGGTGATTTGGTTAATTATTGATTTGAGGTATAACTATTGTGGAGGTTATTGTGATAATGAGAGAGGGTATTTTTTGTTAAAAGCTTAGGATTTGTGAACTATGATTCTTGGTTGAATTTTAGTTGGTGGATTTGAATATCGTATGAGTATAATTGTTGATCTGAAATAGATTTATTGTGGTGATTGTTATGATGATGAGGAAGGGTATGTTGAATTAAAAAGAATGCAGGTTTGGACCTGAAAAGGGTAGCAAAGTCTGAGTTTTAGAGGAGGTGTGGTGCACAAAATTGTGATCATCAACAATGGCGCCAAAGACTTGGAGCTCTCAAACGTAAATCACACTTTGTCACAATTCCGCACAACTAACCAGCAAGTGCACTGGGTCGTCCAAGTAATACCTTACGTGAGTAAGGGTCGATCCCACGGAGACTGTCGGCTTGAAGCAAGCTATGGTCATCTTGTAAATCTCAGTCAGGCGGATTCAAATGGTTATGGAGAAGTGATAATTAAAAGATAAACATAAAATAAAGATAGAGATAAAGATAGAGATACTTATGTAATTCATTGGTAGGAATTTCAGATAAGCGTATGAAGATGCTTTGTTCCTCTTGAACCTCTGCTTTCCTATTGTCTTCTTCCAATCATTCATACTCCCTTCCATGGCAAGCTTTATATTGGGCATCACCGTTGTCAATGGCTACTTCCCGTCCTCTCAGTGAAAATGTTCCAAATGCGCTGTCACCGCACGGCTAATCATCTGTCAGTTCTCGATCATGTTGGAATAGGATCCATTGATCCTTTTGCGTCTGTCACACGCCCAACACTCGCGAGTTTGAAGCTCGTCATAGTCATCCCTTCCCAGATCCTACTCAGAATACCATAGACAATGTTTAGACTTTCCAGATCTCAGGAATGGCCGCCAATTGATTCTAGCCTATACCACGAAGGTTCCAATCTTAGATTAGAAACCCAAGAGATACGCATTCAGGCCATTGCTAGTAGAACAGAGGTGGTTGTCAGGCACATGTTCATAGGTGAGAATGATGATGAGTGTCACGGATCATCACATTCATCAAGTTGAAGAACGAATGAATATCTTAGAGAAGAAGTAGGCGTGAATTGAATAGAAAAACAATAGTAATTGTATTAATTCATGAAGAACAGCAGAGCTCCACACCTTAATCTATGGTGTGTAGAAAATCCACCGTTAAAAATATATAAGTACAGGGTCTAGGCATGGCCGAATGGCCAGCCTCCCCAAATGTGAACATAAAGATCAAAAGGTATATGAAAGTCTGTGTGTAAAGTATAATAGCAAAAGGTCCTATTTATAGAAAACTAGTAGCCTAGTGTTACAGAAATAGGTAATTAATGCAGAAATCTTCTTCTGGGCCCACTTGGTATGTGCTTGGGCTGAGCATTGAAGCTTCCATGTGTAGAGACTTTTTTTGGAGTTAAACGCCAGCTTTCGTGCCAGTTTGGGCGTTTAACTCCAGCTTTTATGCCAGTTCTGGCGTTTTGACGCAAGAATTTCTATGCTGACTTGGAACGCCGGTTTGGGCCATCAAATCTTAGGCAAAGTATGGACTATTATATATTGCTGGAAATCCCAGAATGTCTACTTTCCAACGCAATTGAGAGCTCACCAATTGGGCTTCTGTAGCTTCAGAAAAAATCTACTTCGAGTACAGGGAGGTCAGAATCCAACAGCATCTGCAGTCCTTTTTCAGCCTCTGAATCAGATTTTTGCTCAGGTCCCTCAATTTCAGCCAGAAAATACTTGAAATCACAGAAAAACACACAAACTCATAGTAAAATCTAGAAATGTGATTTTTATTTAAAAACTAATAAAAACATAATAAAAACTAACTAAAATATACTAAAAATATACTAAAAAACAATGCCAAAAAGCGTATAATTTATCCGCTCATCATAACACCAAACTTAAATTATTGCTTGTCCCCAAGCAACTGAAAATCAAATAGGATAAAAAGAATAGAATATACAATGAATTCCAAAAACATCTATGAAGATCAGTCTTAATTAGATGAGCGGGGCTTTTAGCTTTTTGCTTCTGAACAGTTTTGGCATCTCAATTTATCCTTTGATGTTCAGAATGATTAGCTTCTATAGGAACTCAGAATCCAGATAGTGTTTTTGATTCTCCTAGTTAAGTATGTTGATTCTTGAACACAGCTACTTTATGAGTCTTGGCCGTGACCCAAAGCATTTTGTTTTCCAGTATTACTACCGGATACATAAATGCCACAGACACATAACTGGGTGAACCTTTTTAGATTGTGACTCAGCTTTGCTAGAGTCCCCAATTAGAGGTGTCCAGAGCTCTTAAGCACACTCTTTTTGCTTTGGACCACGACTTTAACCGCTCAGTCTCAAGTTTTCACTTGACACCTTCACGCCACAAGCACATGGTTAGGGACAGCTTGGTTTAGCCGCTTAGGCCAGGATTTTATTCCTATGGGCCCTCCTATCCACTGATGCTCAAAGCCTTGGATCCTTTTTATTTTACCCTTGCCTTTTGGTTTTAAGGGCTATTGGCTTTTTCTGCTTGCTTTTTCTGCTTGCTTTTTCTTTTTCTTTCTTTCTCTTTTCTTTTTTTCCTTTTTTTTTCGCAAAAATATTTTTTTCCTGCAAGCTTTTTACTGCTTTTTCTTGCTTCAAGAATCAATTTTTATGATTTTTCAGATTATCAAATAACATTTCTCTTTTTCTATCATTCTTTCAAGAGCCAACAATTTTAACATTCGTAAACAACAAATTCAAAAATATGCACTGTTCAAGCATTCATTCAGAAAGACAAAAGTATTGCCACCACATCAAAATAACTAAACTATTTTAAAATTCGAAATTCATGCACTTCTTTTTCTTTTTCAATTAAAAACATTTTTCATTTAAGAAAGGTGATGGATTCATTTTCATAGCTTTAAGGCATAGACACTTAGACACTAGTGATAAAGACACAAACATAAATAAACATAAAGCATAAAAATTCGAAAAACAGAAAATAAAGAACAAGGAAATTAAAGAACGGGTCCACCTTAGTGATGGCGGCTTGTTCTTCCTCTTGAAGATCTTATGGACTGCTTGAGCTCCTCAATGTCTCTTCCTTGCCTTTGTTGCTCCTCTCTCATGACTCTTTGGTCTTCTCTAATTTCATGGAGGAGGATAGAATGTTCTTGGTGCTCCGTCCTTAGTTGTCCCATGTTGGAACTTAATTCTCCTAGGGAGGTGTTGATTTGCTCCCAATAGTTTTGTGGAGGAAAATGCATCCCTTGAGGTATCTCAGGGATTTCATGGTGAGGAATCTCCTCATGCTCTTGTCCATGAGTGGGATCTCTTGTTTGCTCCATCCTTTTCTTAGTGATGGGCTTGTCCTCATCAATGAGGATGTCTTCCTCTATGTCAATTCCAGCTGAATTGCAAAGGTGACAAATGAGATGAGGAAAGGCTAACCTTGCCAAAGTAGAGGACTTGTCTGCCACCTTGTAGAGTTCTTGGGATATAACCTCATGAACTTCTACTTCCTCTCTAATCATGATGCTATGAATCATGATAGCCCGGTCTATAGTAACTTCAGACCGGTTGCTAGTGGGAATGATTGAGCATTGGATGAACTCCAACCATCCCCTAGCCACGGGCTTGAGGTCACGCCTTCTTAGTTGAACCGGCTTCCCTCTTGAATCTCTCTTCCATTGAGCGCCCTCTTCACAAATGTCTATGAGGACTTGGTCCAACCTTTGATCAAAGTTGACCCTTCTAGTGTAGGGGTGTGCATCTCCTTGCATCATGGGCAGGTTGAATGCCAACCTTACATTTTCCGGACTGAAATCTAAGTATTTTCCTCGGACCATTGTAAGCCAATTCTTAGGGTCCGGGTTCACACTTTGATCGTGGTTCTTGGTGATCCATGCATTGGCATAGAACTCTTGAACCATTAGGATTCCAACTTGTTGAATGGGGTTGGTGAGAACTTCCCAACCTCTTCTTCGATCTCATGTCGGATCTCTGGATATTCTCCCTTTTTGAGTTTGAAAGGGACCTCGAGGATCACCTTCTTCTTGGCCACAACTTCATAGAAGTGGTCTTGATGCACCTTTGAGATGAATCTCTCCATCTCCCATGACTCGGGGGTGGAAGCTTTTGCTTTCCCTTTCCTCTTTCTAGAGGTTTCTCCGGCCTTTGGTGCCATAAATGGTTATGAAAAAACAAAAAGAAATGCTTTTACCACACCAAACTTAGAAGATTTGCTCGTCCTTGAGCAAAAGAAAAAAAGAAAAGAGGAGAAGAAGAAGAAATGGAGGAGATGGAGGTGGGTTGGTGTTTCGGCCAAGGGGGAGAAGTAGTGTTTATGTTGTGTGAAAATGAGGGAGTGAAGATGGGTTTATATAGGGGTGGAGAAAGGGTTAGGGTTCGGCCATATAGGGTAGGTTTGGGAGGAAAAGTGGTTTGAATTTGAATGGTGAGGTAGGTGGGGTTTATGATGGATGGATGTGGATTGGTGAAGGGTTTATGGAGAAGAGGGTAGGATTTGATAGGTGAGGGTTTTTTTTTTTGGGAAAGAGGTATTGAGGTAATTGGTGAATGGGTGAAGAAGAGAGAGAGAGGTGGGGTAGGTGGGGATCCTGTGGGGTCCACAGATCCTGAGGTGTCAAGGATTTTTCATCCCTGCACCAAGTGGCGTGCAAAATGCCCTTTTCTGCCAATCCTGGCGTTAAACGCCAGGTTGCTGCCCATTTCTGGCATTTAACGCTAGCTTCTTGCCCTTTTCTGGCGTTAAACGCCTGCTCTGTGCCTCTTTCTGGCGTTAAACGCCCAGAATGGTGCCAGACTGGGCGTTTAACGCCCATTCTGCTACCCTTACTGACGTTTAAACGCCAGTAAGTTTCTCCTCCAGGGTGTGCTGTTTTTCATTCTATTTTTCAGTTTGTTTTTGCTTTTTCAATAGTTTTTGTGACTTCACATGATCATCAACCTACAGAAAACATAAAATAAGAAATAGAAATTTAACATAGATAATTAAAAATTGGGTTGCCTCCCAACAAGCGCTTCTTTAATGTCAATAGCTTGACAGTGGGCTCTCATGGAGCCTCACAGATACTCAGAGCTGATGATGTTCTCCCAACACCAAACTTAGAGTTTGAATGTGGGGGCTCTGTTTGACTCTGCATTGAGAGAAGCTTTTCATGATTCTTCTCCATGATTACAGAGGGAGATCCTTGAGCTTTAAACACAAGGGAGTCCTCATTCACTTGAAGGACCAATTCTCCTCTGTCAACATCAATCACAGCTTTTGTTGTGGCTAGGAAGGGTCTGCCAAGGATGATGGATTCATCCATACACTTCACAGTCTCTAGGATTATGAAATCAATAGGGATGTAATGGTCTTCAACCTTTACCAAGACATCCTCTACAAGTCCATAAGCTTGTTTTCTTGAATTGTCTGCCATCTCTAATGAGATTCTTGCAGCTTGTACCTCAAAAATTCCTAATTTCTCCATTACAGAGAGAGGAATGAGGTTTATGCTTGACCCTAGGTCACACAGAGCCTTTTCAAAGGTCATGGTGCCTAAGGTACAAGGTATTGAGAACTTTCCAGGATCTTGTCTCTTCAGAGGTAATCTCTGCCTAGTTAAGTCATCCAGTTCTTTGATGAGCAATGGGGGTTCATCCTCCTAAGTCTCATTACCAAATAACTTGGCATTTAGTTTCATGATTTCTCCAAGGTACTTAGCAACTTGTTCTTCAGTAACATCTTCATCCTCTTCAGAGGAAGAATACTCATCAGAGCTCATGAATGGTAGAAGTAGATTCAATGGAATCTCTATGGCCTCAATGTGAGCCTCAGATTCCCATGGTTCCTCATTAGGGAACTCCATGGAGGCCAGTGGACGTCCATTGAGGTCTTCCTCAGTGGCGATCACTGCCTCTTCCTCCTCTTCAAGTTCGGCCGTGTGGGTTATGGTGATGGCCTTGCACTCTCCTTTTGGATTCTCTTCTGTATTGCTTGGAAGAGCACTAGGAGGGAGTTCAGTAACTTTCTTACTCAGCTGACCCACTTGTGCCTCCAAATTTCTAATGGAGGACCTTGTTTCAATTATGAAACTTTGAGTGGTTTTGATTAGATCAGAGACTACAGTTGCTAATTCAGAGTGGCTCTGCTTAGAATTCTCTGTCTGTTGCTGAAAAGATGATGGAAAAGGTTTGCCATTGCTAAACCTATTTCTTCCACCATTATTGTTGTTGAAGCCTTGTTGAGGCCTCTGTTGATCCTTCCATGAAAGGTTTGGATGATTCTTCCATGAAGGATTATAGGTGTTTCCATAGGGTTCTCCCATGTAATTCACCTCTTCCATTGCTGGGTTCTCAGGATCATAAGCTTCTTCTTCAGATGAAGCTTCTTTGGTATTGCCTGTTGCTGTTTGCATTCCAGACAGACTCTGAGAAATCATATTGACTTGTTGAGTCAATATTTTATTCTGAGCCAGTATGGCATTCAGAGTATCAATCTCAAGAACTCCTTTCTTCTGATTTGTTCCATTATTCACAGGATTCCTTTCAGAGGTGTACATGAATTGGTTATTTGCAACCATTTCAATGAGTTTCTGAGCTTCTGCAGGCATCTTCTTCAGATGAAGAGATCCTCCAGCAGAGCTGTCCAATGACATTTTGGATAGTTCAGACAGACCATCATAGAAGATACCTATGATGCTCCATTCTGAAAGCATGTCAGAAGGACACCTTCTGATCAATTGTTTGTATCTTTCCCAAGCTTTATAGAGGGATTCACCTTCCTTCTGTCTAAAGGTTTGGACTTCCACTTGAAGCTTGCTCAATTTTGAGGTGGAAAGAATTTTGCCAAGAAGGCATTAACTAGCTTTTCCCAAGAGTTCAGGCTTTCTTTAGGTTGTGAATCTAACCATGTTCTAGCTCTGTCTCTTACAGCAAAGGGAAAAAGCATAAGTCTATAGACCTTGGGATCAACCCCATTGGTCTTGACAGTGTCACAAATTTGCAAGAATTCAGCTAAGAACTGATGAGGATCTTCCAATGGAAGTCCATGAAACTTGCAATTCTGTTGCATTAGAGAAACTAATTGAGGCTTAAGCTCAAAGTTGTTTGCTCCAATGGCAGGGATTGAGATGCTTCTCCCATAGAAGTCAAGAGTAGGTGCAGTAAAGTCACCAAGCACCTTCCTTGCATTGTTGGCATTGTTGTTGTTTTCGGCTGCCATGTCTTCTTCTTGTTTGAAAAGCTCTGTTAGGTCCTTTATAGAGAGTTGTACTTTAGCTTCTCTTAGCTTTCTCTTCAAGGTCCTTTCAGGTTCAGGATCAGCTTCAACAAGAATGCCCTTGTCCTTGCTCCTGCTCATATGAAAAGAGAGAAGAAGAAAATATGGAATCCTCTATGTCACAGTATAGAGATTCCTTGAGGTGTCAGAGAAAAAAGAAGAATAGAAGGAGGAGGTAGAGAAGAGAGAATTCGAACTTATCAAGGGAGATAGAGTTCGAATTGCTCATTGAGGAGGGGTGTTAGTCCTTAAATAGAAGGGTGTGAAAAGAGGGGAAGAATTTTCGAAAATAAATGAAAAAGATTTTAAAAAAAATTAAAAGAAATTTGAAATTTTGATTGATGATTTTGAAAACTAAGATTGGGAAAGAAATTAAGTGATTTTTGAAAAAGATTTTGAAATTAGAAATTAAAAAGATATGATTGAGACTTAATTTTGAAAAAGATGTGATTGAAAAGATATGATTGAGAAGAGATGATTGAAAATCAAATAAAAAAAGGAAAGTTTTAAAATTAAAGTTGATTACTTGACTAACAAGAAATTAGAAGATATGATTCTAAAATTTAAAATTTGATCCTTTCTTAATAGGCAAGTAACAACTTGAAAATTTCGAATTAAATCACTAATTGTAGCAAGGATTTTCGAAAATAGTAATAAATAAAAAATTGAAAAGAAATTGATTTTGAAAAGATATGATTGAAAAGATATGATTTGAAAAAGATTTGATTTTGAAAAATTATGAAAATTTGGAAAAGATTTGAATTAAAAACAAAATCTTCCTTCTAGTGTCATCCTGGCGTTAAACGCCCAGAATGGCATCCATTCTGGCGTTTAACGCCAGTTTTCCTTCTTCACTGGGCGTTTTGAACGCCCAGCTTTTTTTGTATAATTCCTCTGCTGAATGTTCTGAATCTTCAATTCCCTGTGTTATTGACTTGAAAAGACACAATTTTGAAAATTTTTTTGAATTTTTAATGATGAGAAACAATAAAAATGCAACTAAGATCAAATAAATAATGCATGCAAGACACCAAACTTAGAAGTTTGTATACTAAGGACTATAACAATTTGAAAATGTATATAAGAAACAACAAAAGATACAAAATAAGAGAAATTAAAGATCAGAGCACTGAAATCATCAAGAACAACTTGAAGATCAATGAATAACATAATGCATATATTCAAGAAATGCAAGAAGAATAAAAACATGCAATTGACACCAAACTTAAAAATTGATACTAGACGCAAATAAGAAACATAAAATATTTTTTATTTTTATGGTTTTATAATTTTTTTTTGTGATTTTTCAAAAATTGAGTGGAAAAGAAAATAAAGGGATTCAAAATTTTTAATAAGAGTTACAGGAATCATTGCAATGCTAGTCTAAGACTCCGGTCCAGGAATTAGACATGGCTTACTAGCCAGCCAAGCTTTCAATGAAAGCTCCAGTTCAAAACACTAGACATGGCCAATGGCCAGCCAAGCTTTAGCAGATCATTGCTCACAACAACAAAATTGATAGAAATCAACAAGCTCTTGTGATGATAAGTTGAAACCTCGGTCCAATAAGATTAGACATGGCTTCACAGCCAGCCAGACTTCAACAGATCATCATGAAACTCTAGAATTCATTCTTAAAAACTCTGAAGAATAAAATAGAAAATTTTTTGTATTTAAAATTTTTTTCTTTTTTCGAAAATAAAAAGTAAAATTACCTAATCTAAGCAACAAGATGAACCGTCAGTTGTCCAAACTCGAACAATCCCCAGCAACGGCGCCAAAAACTTGGTGCACGAAATTGTGATCATCAACAATGGCGCCAAAGACTTGGAGCTCTCAAACGTGAATCACACTTTGTCACAATTCCGCACAACTAACCAGCAAGTGCACTGGGTCGTCCAAGTAATACCTTACGTGAGTAAGGGTCGATCCCACGGAGACTGTCGGCTTGAAGCAAGCTATGGTCATCTTGTAAATCTCAATCAGGCGGATTCAAATGGTTATGGAGAAGTGTAATTAAAAGATAAACATAAAATAAAGATAGAGATAGAGATAGAGATACTTATGTAATTCATTGGTAGGAATTTCAGATAAGCGTATGAAGATGCTTTGTTCCTCTTGAACCTCTGCTTTCCTATTGCCTTCTTCCAATCATTCATACTCCCTTCCATGGCAAGCTTTATGTTGGGCATCACCGTTGTCAATGGCTATTTTCCGTCCTCTCAGTGAAAATGTTCCAAATGCGCTGTCACCGCACGGCTAATCATCTGTCAGTTCTCGATCATGTTGGAATAGGATCCATTGATCCTTTTGCATCTGTCACACGCCCAACACTCGCGAGTTTGAAGCTTGTCACAGTCATCCCTTCCCAGATCCTACTCGGAATACCACAGACAAGGTTTAGACTTTCCGGATCTCAGGAATGGCCACCAATTGATTCTAGCCTATACCACGAAGGTTCCAATCTTAGATTAGAAACCTAAGAGATACGCATTCAAGCCATTGCTAGTAGAACAGAGGTGGTTGTCAGGCACATGTTCATAGGTGAGAATGATGACGAGTGTCACGGATCATCACATTCATCAAGTTGAAGAACGAATGAATATCTTAGAGAAGAAGTAGGCGTGAATTGAATAGAAAAACAATAGTAATTGTATTAATTCATGAAGAACAACAGAGCTCCACACCTTAATCTATGGTGTGTAGAAACTCCACCGTTGAAAATACATAAGTACAGGGTCTAGGCATGGCCGAATGGCCAACCTCCCCAAACGTGAACATAAAGATCAAAAGGTATATGAAAGTCTGTGTGTGTAAAGTATAATAGCAAAAGGTCCTATTTATAGAAAACTAGTAGCCTAGGGTTACAGAAATAGGTAATTAATGCAGAAATCTTCTTCCGGGCCCACTTGGTGTGTGCTTGGGCTGAGCATTGAAGCTTCCATGTGTAGAGACTTTTTTTGGAGTTAAACGCCAGCTTTTGTGCCAGTTTGGGCGTTTAACTCCAGCTTTTATGCCAGTTCTGGCGTTTTGACGCCAAAATTTCTATGCTGACTTGGAACGCCAGTTTGGGCCATCAAATCTTAGGCAAAGTATGGACTATTATATATTGCTGGAAAGCCAGGATGTCTACTTTCCAACGCAATTGAGAGCGCGCCAATTGGGCTTCTGTAGCTCCAGAAAATCCACTTCGAGTGCAGGGAGGTCAGAATCCAACAGCATCTGCAGTCCTTTTTCAGCCTCTGAATCAGATTTTTGCTCAGGTTCCTCAATTTCAGCCAGAAAATACCTGAAATCATAGAAAAACACACAAACTCATAGTAAAGTCCAGAAATGTGATTTTTATTTAAAAACTAATAAAAACATAATAAAAACTAACTAAAATATACTAAAAACATACTAAAAACAATGCCAAAAAGCGTATAATTTATCTGCTCATCAAGGTGCTGCCAAAATTTTATAAAAATTAGAGATTTTGTTTAGATGATTATTTAAAAAGATTTATATTCAAAGGTTATATGGTTTGATTTTGAGTTATTAAGAAAATGAGTATGTTTTAAGTTTGATTCATTTAGAAAAGAATGAATTATGTTTTTAATTGGAACTATTGATGGACAGAATGGGAGGTATGATAATAAAAGATAATGATTGAATATGATTGATGTATGATGATGAATGAGATGCGATTGAGAATGATGTGGATTTTGATGAATTATAATTGAATTATTTATATGGCTTATGAATTTGAATGATCTGAGATATGAGATTCCCTGGGTAAAGTACCGTGGCTTGCCACCACGTGTACCAGGTTGAAAGCTCGATACTCTGTTGACCCTACGATGTAAGTGTGACTGGGCACTATATAAATTCCCGGGAATGTAACCCCCATTGAGCAATATTGAATATTTGAGAAAAAGCTATGCATAGACTCTTGGAGATGCACGTCAAAGGACAGTCTAAGTTCAATTCAGACTTGTCAGGTTGGCTGGATAACCGACAGATGAGCCTCATCAGCCTTAGGACAGGCATGCATCATATGCATATTACTTGAATTACTTGCTTGTGGTTTACTTGGGTATGCCTATATGTACTTGCCATGTTAAATGTGTATTTGTTACCTGCAGTATTTGTAACCTTCTTGTGCTTGCCTTTATCTGTCTATTTGTCTGTGAAAATGCTTGATGGAGTTGGAGGTATGGAGGAATGGTAGCATGGGACTTAGATTTAAGGTTAAGTTAAGTTAGGTTTAAATATTCTTAGAAAACCACCTTTTATGGCTCCTGTTTAATACTTTAAACTCTATAATCTGAGTGTCGGCGTTCTAGGATTGCGTCTGGCATTCTCAGGACCTTATATATTATGTGTGTGGCATTTTTACCATACTGAGAACCATTCCATACTATGTTGTTCTTTTTCAGATGTAGGTCGAGAGGCATCTCGTTAGGCGTCTAGACCCCTGAGGTGAAGTGGTTACTGGGTTATTTTGTTATGCAGTGATATATATATATATATATATATATATATATATATATATATATATATATATATATATATATATACTTAGCTTTCTCTCCGCATAACTTATTCTTCTGATCCTCTTAGAGGTTTATGGAGAGGCAGGATTTTGTTTATGTACATCTGGGTTTTGGATATGTATACGTATGTGTAAATATTCTACGGCCAGTCTTGACTTCGTGGGCTGAGTTAGGAGCTTGTTATTCTGTATCTTTGGCACTCTATTCTTACTTTTATTATCTTATGTTTAGCAGTTATAGTTTTCTTAACACGCAAGTTAACTCGTACCTTGAGCGTTGCGCTTTTATTTTGCGATTTTTATTTCCCCTTTTTCTTCAAGGCTCCTAGCATATTACAATCTTTTTGCTATTATATATATACATTTTATTTTTAGAGGTCGTAATACCACACCACCTCTGTTTTACAGCTTAAGTGTAAAGCTTTGTGTAGTAGGGTGTTACATTATTAAAATGAGTTGTTTTAGCAAGCACGTAATCTAGGCTCAAATGAAACACCAAATCACTCTTGAGATATTGAACAAATTGAAAAGAATAGGATAACCACTTCAAATAGCTCTAGAAACCAGAAAGTTGAAAGATTGGTCAATAAAACGAAAATTTGGAGTTCACCATCAATATTCTACTAGCTCACACTTCTTCATTTTGTGTTGATTATTGGTTAGACATCACCACAAGATTTTTCTTCTATTCACTAGAGCAACATATACATTTTTCCACTAAAGAAATAGAGTTTTATTATTAAAATCTAAATTATCGAAAAAATTCAAAATTTTACAGGAAATAAACTTAAAAGAAACACTATCACCATAGTAGTTACCTTTTTCTGCCATGCAATTACCGATCCTTAAACTCAAAATCAACCCTATCATCATATAAAAATTCTAGTTGATTCTACTTGTTTAATAATTTGCGTGAGATGAGAATCCAACTCATTTGAGTTAGGGATAGATCTAATGCAAATTTCTAATAATCATTGCTACATCAAGACATAGTTTAATATATAAAATTTACTCCATTCAAACATGTTTTATGTTGTTTATTTGAAGTGGTGTTAGAACTAAGTAGGGTTGAGTGAGGTAGGCCCTATTTTAATCGGTTTTTGGGCCTCTTTGATTTTGGACTGATTATCTTTTGGGACTAAGGGCCAAAAATGTTAAAGAGGACATAGGATTGACTCTAGGATTGAAGGCTGTATTGATACCAATACTATTCACCATCTCCTTAAGTTTATATATGTTGAAAGATTCCTTTCAACACAATATTTTTGGATAAAGTTGAGTTCTTTGGATGCTCCCTTTCTCTAGATTATATGTTAACGCAGGACCAGCTACTTTGTTTTACCTGACGAATTTTTTTTAGCCTCCTTTAAAGATGATCCTTCTATTTTTTTTCTCCAACCAACATTCTCTCATTTAAGCTCTATTTATAGAATCTTATTAATTTACCTTTACATCTATTCATGTTAATAAAAATAATATTAAACAACTAATCAAATATATGACTCTACTTTATTTTATTTCATGAAATACAATTTTTTTATTAAATAAGAATGTACAAAAATCGAATTAGATCGACATTAAATATAAATAAAATTTACCTCTTATCTACTCTAAAACATTAAATATTTTTAGATCTGATCAGATTTGATTCACAAATTATTGGTATAAGTTACTTTTTCATAAAAATTTAAATCTCTAATTAAAGAGACTTTTTGCTTAAAAATTTAGATCTCAAATAAAGAAGGATAGAAAAAAATTAGAATCATAACATAGATTAAAATATATTTAAAATAGTAAAAAAATTAATTTTAATACTAAAATTACTTTTAAGAAGACTAAAATCTTGTTCAAATTCATTTAAAAATTTTATTTAAGAAATAAAAAAATCTTTTGAATAGTAAAAATATTTTTTTCTCTTATATCAAGATGCACAACCAACTCAAAATTCTGATTAAAAAAAGAAAAAATAGGAGCGAGACAGTGAAAAATATTTGAGTACCAATAATGATGCTGGATTTCCATCTGCGAGAGGCAGAGAACTCTGCCTTTATATGTGTAGACAAAATTTCAAACTTTGTGGGAGTTTAAAGGGGTTATAGACTGATGAGCGGATAATTTATACGCTTTTTGGCATTGTTTTTAAGTAGTTTTCAGCATGTTTTAATTACTTTTTAGTATATTTTTATTAGTTTTTATTCAAAATTCACATTTCTGGACTTTACTATGAGTTTGTATGCTTTTCTGTGATTTCAGGTATTTTCTGGCTGAAATTGAGGGACTTGAGCAAAAATCTGATTCAGAGGCTGAAAAAAGGACTGCAGATACTGTTGGATTCTGACCTCCCTGCACTCGAAATGGATTTTCTGGAGCTACAGAAGACCAATTAGTGCGCTCTCAATTGCGTTGGAAAGTAGACATTTAGAGCTTTCCATCAATATATAATACTTCATACCTTGCCCAAGTTTTGACGACGCAAATTGGCGTTTAACGCCAAGTCTTTTACCCTATTCTGGCGTTAAACGCCAGAAACAGGTTGCAAACTAGAGTTAAACGCCAGAAACAGGCTACAACCTGGCGTTTAACTCCAAGAGAAGCTTCTACACGTGTAAAGCTCAATACTCAGCCCAAGCACACACCAAGTGGGCCCCGGAAGTAGATTTCTGCACTATCTGCAGTTAGTTACTTATTTTCTGTAACCCTAGCTACTAGTTTAGTATAAAAATAACTTTTAGAGACTTACTATGGACCTGATGACACTTTACACGTTTCATATTTTATCTTTGACGGTATGAGTCTCTAAACTCCATGGTTGGGGGTGAGGAGCTCTGCTGTGTCTCGATGAATTAATGCAATTACTACTGTTTTCCATTCTATCACGCTTGTTTCTATTCTAAGATATTCACTCGCACTACAACCTGATGAATGTGATGATCCGTGACACTCATCATTATTCTCACCTATGAACGCGTGCCTGACAATCACCTCCGTTCTATCTGCAATAGCTTGAGTGCATATCTCTTGGGTTTCTAATCTAAGATTAGAACCTTCGTGGTATAGGCTAGAATTATTGGCGGCCATTCCTGAGATCCGAAAAGTCTAAACCTTGTCTGTGGTATTTCGAGTAGGATCTGGGAAGGGATGACTGTGATGAGCTTCAAACTCACGAGTGCTGGGCGTAGTGACAGACGCAAAAGGATCAATGGATCCTATTCCAACATAAGTGAGAATGGACAGATGATTAGCCGTGTGGTGACAGCGCATTTGGACCATTTTCACTGAGAGGATGGATGGTAGCCATTGACAATGGTGATCCACCAACATACAGCTTGCCATAGAAGGAGCCTTGCATGTGTGAAGAAGAAGATAGTAGGAAAGCAGAGATTCAGAAGACAGAGCATCTCCAAAACCTCAACCTGTTCTCCATTACTGCATAACAAGTATTTATTTCATGTTCTTTTACTTTTTACAATTAAAACTAAGAATCATTACTGATATCCTGACTAAGAATTACAAGATAACCATAGCTGCTTCAAGCCGACAATCTCTGTGGGATCGACCCTTAGTCACGTAAGGTATTACTTGGACGACCCAGTGCACTTGCTTGTTAGTTGTGCGGAATTGCAAAAGTGTAATTGTAATTTCGTGCACCAAGTTTTTGGCGCCGTTGCTGGGGATTGTTCGAGTTTGGACAACTGACGGTTTATTTTGTTGCTTAGATTAGGAATAATTTATTTTTGTTGGTTTAGAGTCACTAAATTTGAGTCTTTTATTTGAGTTTAGTTTCATATTTTAAGTTTGGTGTCAATTGTATGCTTTTATTTTCTTTCAATTTTTCGAATTTGCATGTTCTTAGTTCTTTCTTGATCTTTAAAAATTCTAAGTTTGGTGTCTTCTTTGTGTTTTCCTTTAAAATTTCGAAAATTTGTGTTTGATTTTCTAAAAATTTTAAGTTTGGTGTCCCTTGTACTTTTATTTACTTAAAAATTTTTCAAAAATTTGTTCTTGGTGTTCATCTTGATCTTCAAAGTGTTCTTGGTGTTCATCTTGACATTCAAAGTTTTCTTGTTTGTTCTCTTTGTTTTGATCTAAAATTTCTAAGTTTTGTGTCATTTTGTTGTTTTTCTCTTTCCTCATTAAAATTCAAAAATTAAAAAAATATCTTTTCCTTATTTTGCTCATAAATTTCGAAATTTTGCATTAAATTAGTCAAAGATTTTCAAAATCATATCTTTTTTTAGTCAAGTCAAAATTCTAATTTCAAAAATTGATCTTTTCAAATCTTTTTCAAAAATCAAATCTTTTTAATTTCTTCAATCATATCTTTTTTTTAATAAATTGCAATCATATCTTCTCAATCATATCTTTTTCAAAATAATTTTCAATCATATCTTTCTGATTGCTAATTCCAAAATCTTTTCAATTAATTAATTTAGTTTTCAATTTGCTTTTATTTCATTTTCTTCTAATTTTTGAAACTTTTATTTTATCTTCTATTTATTTTGTTTTATTTTATTCGGTTACTTTTAATTAAATAAAATAAAAAAATTTAAAATATAATTTATTTGCAATTCATATCAATTCTCTTTTCTCCATCATGGACATAAGTGGAAATGAACAGTCCAGAAGGACTCTAGGGTCATATGCTAACCCCATTACAGCTGCATATGTGAGTAGCATCTGTATACCTCCCATCAAAGCAAGCAGTTTTGAGCTAAATCCTCAGCTTATTATCATGGTGCAGCAAAACTGCCAGTATTCCGGTCTTCCACAGGAAGAACCTACTGAATTTCTGGCACAGTTCTTGCAAATTGCTGACACAGTACGTGACAAGAAAGTAGATCAGGATGTCTACAGATTATTACTATTTTCATTTGCTATAAAAGATCAAGCTAAGAGGTGGTTAAATAACCAACCTACAACAAGCATAAGAACATGGAAACAGTTATCAGACAAATTCCTGAATCAATATTTCTCTCCAAAAAGGATGACACAGCTAAGGCTAGACATCCAAGGCTTTAAACAAGAGGATGATGAATCCCTTTATAATTCTTGGGAGAGGTACAGAGGGATGCTAAGGAAATGCCCCTCTGAAATATTTTCAGAGTGGGTGCAGTTAGACATCTTCTACTACGGGCTTACAAAAAAAGCTTAGATATCTCTAGACCACTCAGCTGGTGGATCTATACACATGAGAAAGACTATTGAAGAGGCTCAAGAGCTTATCGATATAGTTGCTAGAAATCAGCATCTGTACATAAGTAATGAGTCCTCCATGAAAGAAGAAGCCAAGGCAGTATCAACTGACTTTAGTCCTCAGGAACAAGTTGCTAAACTCAATCAGCAACTATCTTCTATAACAAGGCAGTTAGCAGAAGTTAAGGAGATGCTACAAGAAACCAAAAATGCTAACAAGGATATGGAATCACAATTGAATCAGACAAAATAGCAGTTATCAAAATAGATAACAGAGGAGTGCCAAGCAGTTCAATTAAAAAGTGAAAAAATATTAAATACCTCAACTCAAAGCAGTAGAAAGCCAAGAAAAGAACAGTTGACAGAGGATGAGCAACCTGCTACCCAAAATCCCTTTGAGGACAGTAAGAGCCCAGAGAGGAATAAGTCTGGCATTCAAACACCAGAAAAAGGGTGAAAAACTGGCGTTAAACGCCCAATCCATGTGCAGTTCTGGCATTCAAACGCTAGAAAAGGGTAAGAATCTGGCGTTCAACGCCCAATCCATGTTCAGTTCTGGCGTTCAAACGCCAGTAAGGGATCAGAGACCTGCAAGTTCTGATAATAACTCCCTCAAGAAGGCTTCTCAACCTGCCTCTGTAGGAAATAAACCTGCAACAACTAAGGTTGAAGAATATAAAGCCAAAATGCCTTATCCTCAGAAACTCCACCAAGCAGAACAGGATAAACAATTTGTCCGCTTTGCAGACTATCTCAGGGCTCTTGAAATAAAGATTCCGTTTGCAGAGACACTTGAGCAAATACCCTCTTATGCTAAGTTCATGAAAGAGATCTTAAGTCATAAGAAGGATTGGAGAGAAACTGAAAAAGTTTTTCTCACAGAAGAATGCAGTGCAGTCATTCTGAAAAGCTTACCAGAGAAGCTTAAAGATCCAGGAAGCTTTATGATACCATGCACATTAGAGGGTGCTTGTACCAAGACAGCTCTATGTGACTTTGGAGCAAGTATCAACCTAATACCTGTATCTACTATTAGAAAGCTTGGCTTGACTGAAGAAGTCAAGCCAACCTGGATATGTCTTCAACTTGCTGATGGCTCCATTAAATACCCATCAGGCATAATTGAGGACATGATTGTCAAGGTTGGGTCATTTACCTTTTCCACTGACTTTGTAGTGCTGGAAATGGAGGAGCACAAGAGTGCAACTCTCATTCTAGGAAGACCTTTCCTAGCAACTGGACGAACTCTCATTGATGTCCAAAAAGGGGAAGTGACCCTAAGAGTCAATGGGGATGAGTTCAAGTTAAATGTTGTCAAAGCTATGCAGCATCCAGATAAATCAAATGATTGCATGAGCGTTGATATTATTGACTCCTTGGTGGAAGAGATCAATATGACTGAGAGTCTCGAATCAGAGCTAGAGGACATCTTTAAAGATGTTCAGCCTGATCTGGAGGAACCAGAGAAAATAAAAGAACCTCTGAAAATTCCTCAGGAAGAGAATAAGCCTCCTAAACCAGAGCTCAAACCACTACCACCATCCCTGAAATATGCATTTCTGGGAGAAGGTGACACTTTTTCGGTGATCATAAGCTCTGCTTTAAATCCACAGGAAGAGAAAGCACTAATTCAGGTGCTGAGGACACACAAGACAGCTCTTGGGTGGTCCATACGTGATCTTAAGGGCATTAGCCCAGCAAGATGCATGCACAAGATCCTATTGGATGATGATGCTAAGCCAGTGGTTCAACCACCGAGGCGGCTAAATCCAGCCATGAAGGAGGTGGTGCAAAAAGAGGTCACTAAGTTACTAGAGGCTGGGATTATTTATCCTATTTTTGACAGCCCCTGGGTGAGTCCTGTCCACGTTGTCCCCAAGAAGGGAGGCATGACAGTAGTTCATAATGAAAAGAATGAACTGGTTCCTACAAGAACAGTTACAGGGTGGCGTATGTGTATTGACTACAGAAGGCTCAATACAGCCACTAGAAAGAATCATTTTCCTTTACCATTCATAGACCAGATGCTAGAGAGACTAGCAGGTCATGAATACTACTGCTTTTTGGATGGTTATTCAGGTTACAACCAAATTGTAGTAGATCCTCAGGACCAAGAGAAAATAACATTCACATGTCCTTCTGGAGTATTTACCTACAGAAGGATGCCCTTTGGTCTATGCAATGCACCTGCAACCTTTCAGAGGTGCATGCTCTCAATCTTCTCTGATATGGTAGAGAAATTTCTGGAAGTCTTTATGGATGACTTTTCAGTATTTGGAGACTCATTCAACTCCTGTCTTGACCATTTAGCATTTGTTCTGAAAAGATGCCAAGAGACCAACCTAGTTTTAAACTGGGAAAAATGTCACTTTATGGTGACTGAAGGAATTGTCCTTGGGCATAAAATTTCAAACAAGGGAATAGAGGTGGATCAAGCTAAAGTGGAAGTAATTGAAAAATTACCACCACCCACCAATGTTAAGGCAATCAGAAGCTTTCTAGGGCATGCAGGATTCTATAGGAGGTTTATAAAGGATTTTTCAAAAATCGCAAAACCTCTAAGCAATCTGCTAGCTGCTGACACACCATTTGTCTTTGACACAAGGTGTTTGCAGGCCTTTGAGACTCTGAAGGCTAAGTTGGTCACAGCACCTGTCATTTCTGCACCAGACTAGACATTACCATTCAAATTAATGTGTGATGCCAGTGACCTTGCTATTGATGCAGTATTGGGACAGAGGCATGACAAGCTTCTGCACGTCATTTACTATGCTAGCCGTGTTTTAAATGATGCGCAAAAAAATTACACAACCATAGAAAAGGAATTGCTAGCAGTGGTTTATGCCATTGACAAGTTTAGATCTTACTTAGTAGGATCAAAAGTGATTGTGTACACTGACCATGCTGCTCTAAAATATCTCCTCACGAAGCAGGATTCAAAACCCAGACTCATAAGATGAGTGTTGCTTCTGCAAGAGTTTGATATGGAAATAAGAGACAGAAAAGGGACAGAGAATCAAGTAGCTGATCACTTGTCCCGGATAGAACCAGTAACAGGAGCATCCCGCCCTCCTATTGAGATCTCTGAAACCTTTTTGGATGAGCAATTATTTGCTATTCAGGAAGCTTCGTGGTTTGCAGACATTGCAAACTATAAGACTCAAGGTTCTCTTTCTATAACCATGGAGAGGAAGCCTGAAAAGCTTCTCTCAATACAGAGTCAAACAAAATTCCCATATTCAAACTCTAAGTTTGGTGTTGGGAGGCCACAACCAAACTCTAAGTTTGGTGTTGAGAGGCCCCAACCCTGCTCTGATTATCTGTGAGGCTCCATGAGAGCTCACTATCAAGCTATTGACATTAAAGAAGTGCTTGTTGGGAGGCAACCCAATGTTATTTAATTATATCTATTTATTTTCCATGACTATTTTATGTTTTCTTTAGGTTGATGATCATGTGAAGTCACAAAAACAACTGAAAAATAAAAAACAGAATGAAAAACAGCATTAAAAACAGCACACTCTGGAGGATAAGCTTACTGGCGTTTAAAACGCCAGTAAGAAGCATCAGACTGGCGTTTAGCGCCAGAAAGAAGCATCAGACTGGCGTTTAACGCCAGAAGAAAGCATCAAGCTGGCGTTTAATGCTAGAACAGAGCATCAACTTGGTGTTTAACACCAAGAAAGGGAGAAAAGCTGGCGTTTAACGCCAGAAACAAGTAGCAGTCTAGCGTTAAATGCCAGGATTACACTCTAAGGGTGTTTACACACCTAAATGGAGCAGGGATGATAAGTCCTTGACCCCTCAGGACCTGTGGACCCCACAAGATTCCCACCTACCCCACCTCTCTCTCTCTCTCTCTCTCTCCCACGTTTTCATAACACTCTTTCCCGGATACCCTTCACCAATCACCTCCCCTACCCCTATATAAACCCCTCACCACTCCTTCATTTTCACACATTACAACCACTACTTCTACCCCTTGGCCGAACCAAATATCCCCCTCCATCTCCTCCATTTCTTCTTTTTCTCCTCCTTTCTTTCTTCCTTTGCTCGAGGACGAGCAAACATTTTAAGTTTGGTGTGGTAAAAGCATTGCTTTTTGTTTTTCCATAACCATTTATGGCACCTAAGACCGGAGAAACCTCTAAAAAGAGGAAAGAAAAGGCAATTGCTTCCACCTCCGAGTCATGGGAGATGGAGAGATTCATCTCAAAAGCCCATCACTAGAAAAAGGATGGAGCTCAACAAGAGCATGAGGAAATTCCTCATCATTAAATCCCTGAGATGCCTCAAGGGATGCACTTTCCTCCACAAAACTATTGGGAGCAAATTAACACCTCTCTAAGAGAATTAAGTTCCAACTTGGGACAACTAAGGGTGGAGCACCAAGAGCACTCCATCATTCTCCATGAAATTAGAGAAGATCAAAGAGCTATGAGGGAGGAGCAACAAAGGCAAGGAAGAGACATAGAGGAGCTCAAGAGCACCATTGGTTCTTCAAGAGGAAGAAGACGCCACCCTCACTAAGGTGGACCCGTTCCTTAATCTCCTTGTCTATTTATTTTTCTGTTTTTGTTCTCTATGCTTTATGCTTATTTATGTTTGTGTCTTTATTACATGATCATTAGTGTCTAGTGTCAATGCCTTAAAGCTATGAATATCCTATGAATCCATCACCCTTCTTAAATGAAAAATGTTTTAATCACAAAAGAACAAGAAGTACATGATTTCGAATTCATCCTTGAAATTAGTTTAATTATATTGATGTGGTGACAATACTTTTTGTTTTCTGAATGAATGCTTGAACAGTGCATATTTTTGAATTTGTTGTTTATGAATGTTAAATTTGCTGGCTCTTGAAAGAATGATGAAAAAAGAGAAATATTATCTGATAATCTGAAAAATCATAAAATTGATTCTTGAAGCAAGAAAAAGCAATGAATAACAAAGCTTGCAAAAAAAAGGGCGAAAAGAAAAAAAAGAAAGAAAAAGAAAAAGCAAGCAGAAAAAGCCAATAGCTCTTTAAACCAAAAGGCAAGAGCAAAAAGCCAATAACCCTTTAAACCAAAAGGCAAGGGTAAAAAGGATCTAAGGCTTTGAGCATTAATGGATAGGAGGGCCCGAAGGAATAAAATCATGGCCTAAGCGGCTAAACCAAGCTGTCCCTAACCATGTGCTTGTGGCGTGAAGGTGTCAAGTGAAAAGCTTGAGACTGAGCGGTTAAAGTCGAGGTCCAAAGCAAAAAGAGTGTGCTTAAGATCTCTGGACACCTCTAATTGGGGACTTTAGCAAAGCTGAGTCACAATCTGAAAAGGTTCACCCAGTTATGTGTATGTGGCATTTATGTATCCGGTGATAATACTAGAAAACAAAGTGCTTAGGGCCACGGCCAAGACTCATAAAGTAGCTGTGTTCAAGAATCAACATACTGAACTAGGAGAATCAATAACACTATCTAAATTCTGAGTTCCTATAGATGCCAGTCATTCTGAGCTTTAAAGGATAAAGTGAGATGCCAAAACTTTTTAGAGGCAAAAAGCTACTAGTCCCGCTCATTTAATTGGAACTAAGTTTCATTGATATTTTGGAATTTATAGTATATTATCTTCTTTTTATCCTATTTGATTTTTAGTTGCTTGGGGACAAGCAACAATTTAAGTTTGGTGTTGTGATGAGCGGATAATTTATACGCTTTTTGGCATTGTTTTTAAGTAGTTTTCAGCATGTTTTAATTACTTTTTAGTATATTTTTATTAGTTTTTATTCAAAATTCACATTTCTGGACTTTACTATGAGTTTGTGTGTTTTTATGTGATTTTAGGTATTTTCTGGCAGAAATTGAGGGACCTGAACAAAAATCTGATTCAGAGACTGAAAAAAGGACTGCAGATGTTGTTGGATTCTGACCTCCCTGCACTCGAAATGGATTTTTTGGAGCTATAGAAGACCAATTGGCTCACCCTTAGTTACGTTGGAAAGTAGACATCCAGAGCTTTCCAGCAATATATAATAGTCCATACTTTGCCCAAGTTTTGACGACGCAAATTGACATTTAACGCCAAGTCTTTACCCTATTCTGGCGTTAAACGCCAGAAACAGGTTGCAAACCAGAGTTAAACGCCAGAAACAGGCTACAACCTGGCGTTTAACTCCAAGAGAAGCCTCTACACGTGTAAAGCTCAATGATCAGTCCAAGCACACACCAAGTGGGCCCCGGAAGTGGATTTCTGCACTATCTGCGCTTAGTTACTTATTTTCTGTAACCCTAGCTACTAGTTTAGTATAAAAACAACTTTTAGAGACTTACTATGGACCTGATGACACTTTACACGTTTCATATTGTATCTTTGACGGTATGAGTCTCTAAACTCCATGGTTGGGGGTGAGGAGCTCTGCTGTGTCTCGATGAATTAATGCAATTACTACTATTTTCCATTCTATCACGCTTGTTTCTATTCTAAGATATTCACTCGCACTTTGATGAGCGGATAATTTATACGCTTTTTGGCATTGTTTTTACCTAGTTTTTAGTATGATTTAATTAGTTTTTGATATATTTTTATTAGTTTTTAAATAAAAATTACATTTCTGGACTTTACTATGAGTTTGTGTGTTTTTCTGTGATTTCAGGTAATTTCTGGCTGAAATTGAGGGACTAGAGCAAAAATCTGATTCAGAGGCTGAAGAAGGACTGCAGATGCTGTTGGATTCTGATCTCCCTGCACTCAAAGTGTATTTTCTGGAGCTACAGGAGTCCAAATGGCGCGCTCTCAATTGGGTTGGAAAGTAGACATCCAGGGCTTTCCAGTAATATATAATAGTCCATACTTTGTCCAAGTCTAGACGACTCAAACTGGCGTTCAACGCCAGCTTTCTGCCCTATTCTGGCGTTAAACGCCAGAAACAAGTTGCAAAGCAGAGTTAAACGCCAGAAACAAGTTACAAACTGGCGTTTAACTCCAAGGAAGACCTCTACACATGAAAGCTTCAATGCTCAGCACAAGCACACACCAAGTGGGCCCGGAAGTAGATTTCTGCATCATTTACTTATCTCTGTAAACCCTAGTAACTAGTTTAGTATAAATAGGACTTTTTACTATTGTATTTACATCTTTTGATCATTTTTAGATCTCTAGACCTCCATGGGAGGCTGGCCACTTGGCCTTGTCTACCCTATTTTCGCTTATGTATTTTCAACGGTAGAGTTTCTACACACCATAGATTAAGGTGTGGAGCTCTGCTGTTCCTCATGAGTTAATGCAAAGTACCATTATTTTTCTATTCAACTCAAGCCTATTTCTTCTCTAAGATATTCATTCGCACACAAGAACATGATGAATGTGATGATTATGTGACGCTCATCACCATTCTCACTTATGAACGCGTGCCTGACAAACACTTCCGTTCTACATGAAAGCAAGCTTGAAAGCATATCTCTTAGCCTCCTGATCTCCAATCAGAGTCTTCGTGGTATAGGCTAGAATTATTGGCGGCCATTCTTGAGATCCGGAAAGTCTAAACCTTGTCTGTGGTATTCCGAGTAGGATCTGGGAAGGGATGGCTGTGACGAGCTTCAAACTCGCGAGTGGTGGGCGTAGTGACAGACGCAAAAGGATCACTGGATGCTATTCCAGCATGATCGAGAACCGACAGATGATTAGCCATGCGGTGACAGCGCATTTGGACCATTTTCACCGAGAGGACGGGATGTAGCCATTCACAACGGTGATGCCCAACATACAGCTTGCCATGGAAAGGAGTATGAATGATTGGATGAAGACAGTAGGAAAGCAGAGGTCAGAAGGAACAAAAGCATCTCCATACGCTTATCTGAAATTCTCACCGATGAATTGCATAAGTATCTCTATCCCATTTTATATTTTAAATATATTTTAACTATCAAATCTCCATAACCATTTGAATCTGCCTGACTGAGATTTACAAGGTGACCATGGCTTGCTACAAGCCGAGAATCTCCGTAGGATCGACCCTTACTCACGTGAGGTTTATTACTTGGATGACCCAGTGCACTTGCTGGTTAGTTGTGTGAAGTTGTGAAAAAGAACTAAGATTATGAACGTGCGTATTAAGTTTTTGGCACCGTTACCAAAGAATGAACAATCACGATTTCGTGCACCAAATTTTTGGCGCTGTTGCCAGGGATTGTTCGTGTTTGGACAATGAAATCGTGATCGTTCATTCCTTGGTAACGGCGCTAAAAACTTAATACACACGTTCTTAATCTTATTTCTTCTTCACAATCTCGCACAACTAACCAGCAAGTGCACTGGGTCGTCCAAGTAATAAACCTTACGTGAGTAAGGGTTGATCCCACGGAGATTGTCAGCTTGAAGCAAGCTATGGTCACCTTGTAAATCTCAGTCAGGCAGATTCAAATGGTTATAGAGTTTTAATAATTAAAATATAAATAAAACGTAAAATAAAGATAGAGATACTTATGTAATTCATTGGTGAGAATTTCAGATTAGCGTATAGAGATGCTTTTGTTCCTTCTGAACCTCTGCTTTCCTACTGCCTTCATCCAATCCTTCATACTCCTTTCTATGACAAGCTGTATGTTGGGCATCACCGTTGTTAATGGCTACATCCCGTCCTCTCAGTGAAAATGGTCCAAATGCGCTGTCACCGCACGACTAATCATCTGTCGGTTCTCGATCATGCTGGAATAGGATTCAGTAATCCTTTTGCGTCTGTCACTACGTCCAGCACTCGCGAGTTTAAAGCTCGTCACAGCCATCCCTTCCCAGATCCTACTCGGAATACCACAGACAAGGTTTAAACTTTCTGGATCTCAAGAATGGCCACCAATAATTCTAGCCTATACCACGAAGACTCTGATCATAGATCAGAAGGCTAAGAGATACGCATTCAAGCTTGTTTGCATGTAGAACGGAAGTGGTTGTCAGGCACGCGTTCATAAGTGAGAATGGTGATGAGCGTCACATAATCATCACATTCATCATGTTTTTGTGTGCGAATGAATATCTTAGAGAAGAAATAGGCTTGAATTGAATAGAAAAACAATAGTACTTTGCATTAATTCATGAGGAACAGCAGAGCTCCACACCTTAATCTATGGTGTGTAGAAACTCTACCGTTGAAAATACATAAGCAAAAATAGGGTAGACATGGCCGAGTGGACAGCCTCCCATGGAGGTCTAGAGATCTAAAAATGATCAAAATATGTAAATACAATAGTAAAAAGTCCTATTTATACTAAACTAGTTACTAGGGCTTACAGAGATAAGTAAATGATGCAGAAATCCACTTCCGAGACCACTTGGTGTGTGCTTGGGCTGAGCATTGAAGCTTTCATGTGTAGAGGTCTTCCTTGGAGTTAAACGCCAGTTTGTAACTTGTTTCTGGCGTTTCACTCTGCTTTGCAACTTGTTTCTGGCGTTTAACGCCAGAATAGGGCAGAAAGCTGGCGTTGAACGCCAGTTTGCGTCGTCTAGACTTAAGCAAAGTATAGACTATTATATATTGCTGAAAAGCCCTGGATGGCTACTTTCCAACGCAATTTAGAGCGCATCATTTGGACTTCTGTAGCTCCAGAAAATTCACTTTGAGTGTAGGGAGGTCAGAATCCAACAGCATCTGCAGTCCTTCTTCAGCCTCTGAATCAGATTTTTGCTTAAGTCCCTCAATTTCAGCCAGAAATTACCTGAAATCACAGAAAAACACACAAACTCATAGTAGAGTCCAGAAATATGATTTTTATTTAAAAACTAATAAAAATATATTAAAAACTAATTAAATCATACTAAAAACTATGTAAAAACAATGCCAAAAAGCGTATAAATTATCCGTTTATCACAGCACCAAACTTAAATTGTTGCTTGTCTCCAAGAAACTGAAAATCAAATAGGATAAGAAGAAGAGGATATACTATAAACTCCAAAATATCAATGAAACTTAGCTCCAATTAGATGAGCGGGACTAGTAGCTTTTTGCCTTTGAATAGTTTTGGCATCTCACTTAATCCATTGAAGTTCAGAATGATTGGCATCTATATGAACTTAGAATTTACATAGTGTTATTGATTCTCCTAGTTCAGTATGTTGATTCTTGAACACAGCTACTTTATGAGTCTTGGCCATGGCCCTAAGCACTTTGTTTTCCAGTATTACCACCGGATACATAAATGCCACAGACACATAACTGGGTGAACCTTTTCAGATTGTGACTCAGCTTTACTAGAGTCCCCAATTAGAGGTGTCCAGGGTTCTTAAGCACACTCTGTTTTTGCTTTGGACCTCGACTTTAACCGCTCAGTCTCAAGTTTTCACTTGACACCTTCACGCCACAAGCACATGGTTAGGGACAGCTTGGTTTAGCCGCTTAGGCCAGGATTTTATTCCTTTAGGCCCTCCTATCCACTGATACTCAAAGCCTTGGATCCTCTTTACCCTTGCCTTTTGGTTTTAAGGGCTATTGGCTTTTTGCTCTTGCCTTTTGGTTTAAAGAGCTTTTGGCTTTTTCTGCTTGCTTTTTCTTTTTCTTTCTCTTTTTTTTTTGCCATTTTTCTTTTCTTTTTTTTTTGCAAGCTTTTGTATTCACTGCTTTTTCTTGCTTCAAGAATCAATTTTATGATTTTTCAGATTATCAATTAACATTTCTCCTTTTTCATAATTCTTCAAGAGCCAACATATTTAACATTCATAAACAACAATATCAAAAGACATATGCACTGTTCAAGCATTCATTCAGAAAACAAAAAGTATTGTCACCACATCAAAATAATTAAACTAATTTCAAGGATGTATTCAAAATTCATGTACTTCTTGTTCTTTTGTAATTAAAGCATTTTTCATTTAAGAAAGGTGATGGATTCATAGGACATTCATAGCTTTAAGACATAGACATTTAAATACTAATGATCATGTAATAAGATACAAACATAAACATAAAGCATAGTAAACAAAAAACGGAAAAATAAGAATAAGGAGATTAAGGAACGGGTCCACCTTAGTGAGGGTGGCGTCTTCTTCTTCTTGAAGAACCAATGGTGCTCTTGAGCTCCTCTATGTCTCTTCCTTGTCTTTGTTGCTCCTCCCTCATAGCTCTTTGATCTTCTCTAATCTCATGGAGAATGATGGAGTGCTCTTGGTATTCCATCCTTAGTTGTCCCATGTTGGAACTTAATTCTCCTAGGGAGGTGTTGATTTGCTCCCAATAGTTTTGTGGAGGGAAGTGCATCCCTTGAGGCATCTCAGGGATTTCATGGTGAGGAATTTCCTCATGCTCTTGTTGAGGTCCATGATTTCTTGTTTGCTCCATCCTTTTCTTAGTGATGGGCTTGTCCTCTTCAATGAGGATGTCTCCCTCTATGTCAATTCCAGCCGAATTGCAAAGGTGGCAAATGAGGTGAGGAAAGGCTAATCTTGCCAAATTGGAGGACTTGTCAGCCACCTTGTAGAGTTCTTGAGGTATAATCTCATGAACTTTCACTTCCTCCCCAATCATGATACTATGGATCATGATGGCCCGGTCTACAGTAACTTCAGACCGGTTGCTAGTAGGAATAATTGAGCGTTGGATGAACTCCAACCATCCTCTAGCTACAGGCTTAAGGTCCGGTCTTCTCAATTGAACTGGCTTGCCTCTTGAGTTAAATTTCCATTGAGCTCCTTCCACACATATGTCCATGAGGACTTGGTCCAACCTTTGATCAAAGTTGACCCTTCTAGTGTAGGGGCGTGCCTTTTCTTGCATCATTGGCAATAGGGATGCACAGACCCGGCCCGACCCGAAGGTCCGGCCCGGTTCCGAACACTTTAGAGGCTAATTTGGTGTGATTTCATCAGGTTTAGGGCCGGGTAAGGGTCTCAAAAATAGACCCGGTCATTATTTTGGGTCGGGTCCAGGCCATAGCTCGGGTCACCCGAAGTCGGCCCGGTGGCCCGGTCATCATACACAATTAATATTTTGTATTATTAGTGATGGATCATGACTATTCTTATGTGGAATTTAAGTATTGTAAACCTTAATATTTTGTGTTATTAGTCATTATAAGACTATAAGTTAATGTTTTATGTTTAGAATGCATAAGACTTTAGACTCATACATAATATTGTGTTATTTGTATTGATTTAAATATTTGGTATTATTAGACAATATTAATATTGATTGTGGTTTTGCTTTAGTATTGATTGTGGTTATGCTTTAATTTTAAAGAAGGGTTGGTTCTTGTTATATTTTTCTAAGTGAATTTTATCATGTTAAATAATGGTTGGAGTCTTAGAAATTTGAATATTTTTACATGCTAGCTTACAAGAAGGTATCAACGTAATGTAATGTTAACGGCCCGATTTTCACCCGGTATAATTGTGGCCTGAAAGTGTATTGGTTTCATCGGGTCTAGGGTCGGGTTTGGGTCTAATAAATAGACCCGGTGTATGTTTTAGGTCGGGTCTGGGTCACATCAAACCCGGCTTCACCCGGCCCATGTGCACCCCTAATTAGCAAGTTGAACGCCAACCTTACATTTTCCGGACTGAAATCTTAGTATTTCCCCCGAACCATTGTAAGCCAATTCTTTGGATTCAGGTTCCTACTTTGATCATGGTTCCTAGTGATCCATGCGTTTGCATAGAACTCTTGAACCATTAAGATCCCTACTTGTTGAATAGGATTAAAGAGAACTTCCCATCCTCTTCTTCTAATCTCTTGTCGGATCTCCGGATATTCGCTCTTTTTGAGCTTAAAAGGGACCTCAGGGATCACATTTTTCTTGGCCATAACTTCATAGAAGTGGTCTTGATGGACCTTTGAGATGAATCTCTCCATCTCCCATGACTCAGAGGTGGAGGCAATTGCTTTCCCTTTCCTCTTTCTTGAGGTTTCTCTGGCCTTAGGTGCCATTGATGGTTATGGAAAAACAAAAAGCAATGCTTTTACCACATCAAACTTAAAATGTTTGCTCGTCCTCAAGCAAAAGAAGAAAGAAAATAGTAGAAGAAGAAGAAAATGGAGGAAATGGAGGGAGAGAGTGTATTCGGCCAAGGGGGAGAAGTGGTGGTTGTAATGTGTGAAAATGGAGTAGTGTTGAGGGGTTTATATAGGGGTGGGGTGGAGGGTAGGTTTTGGCCATTAGGGTTGGGTTTGGGAGGGAAATGATTTTGAATTTTGGAGGTAGGTGGGGTTTATGGGGAAGAGTGGATGGATGTGAGTGGTTAAGGGTATTTAGGGAAAAGGTATGGAGGTGATTGGTGAAGGATATTCGGGAAAGAGAGTTATGAAAATGTGTGAAGAGGAGAGAAAAGGAGGTGGGGTAGGTGGGGATCCTGTGGAGTCCACAAATCCAGAGGGGTCAAGGACTTAACATCCCTGCTCCATTTAGGCATGTAAAATGCCCTTAGAATGCATGTCTGGCGTTAAAACGCCAGCTTGCTGCTTGTTTCTGGCATTTAACGCCAATTCCATGCTCTGTTCTGGCGTTAAACACCAGTCTGGTGCTTGTTTCTGGCATTTAATGCTAGCTTGATGCTTCTTCTTGGCGTTAAACGCCAGTTTGATGCTTCTTACTGGTGTTTAAACGCTAGTAAGTTCTTCTTCCAGGGTGAGCTGTTTTTAATGCTGTTTTTCATTCTATTTTTTATTCTTCAGTAGTTTTTGTGACTTCACATGATCATCAACCTAAAAAAAACATAAAATAACAATAGAAAATAAATAGATATAATTAAATAACATTAGGTTGCCCCTAACAAGCGCTTCTTTAAAGTCAATAGCTTGACAGTGAGCTCTCATGGAGCCTCACAGATGTTCAGAGCATTGTTAGGACCTCCCAACACCAAACTTAGAGTTTGACTGTGGGGCTTTGGTTGACTCTGCAGTGAGAAAAGCTTTTCATGCTTCCTCTCCATGGTTACAGAAGGAGATCCTTGAGTTTTAAACACAAGGTTGTCCTCATTTAGTTGAAGGACCAACTCTCCTCTGTCCACATCAATCACAGCTTTTACTGTGGCTAGGAAGGGTCTTCCAAGGATGATGGATTCATCCTCATCCTTCCTAGTGTCTAGGATTATGAAATCAGCAGGGATGTAAAGGCCTTCAACCTTTACTAACAAGTCCTCTACTAATCCATAAGCCTGTTTCATTGATTTGTCTGCCATCTCTAATGAGATTCTTGCAGCTTGTACCTCATAGATTCCCATTTTCTCCATTACAGAGAGTGGCATGAGGTTTATCTCTGATCCAAGATCACACAGAACCTTCTCAAAGGTCATGGTGCCTATGGTACAAGGTATGAAGAACTTTTCGGGATCCGATTTCTTCTGAGGCAATGTCTGCCTTATCAATGCACTGAGTTCATTGGAGAACAAGGGGGGTTCATCCTCCCAAGTATCATTACCAAATAAACTGGCATTCAACTTCATGATGGCTCCTAGATATTTAGCAACCTGCTCTTCACTGATGTCTTCATCCTCTTCAGAGGAAGAATAGTCATCAGAGCTCATGAATGGTAAAAAGAGGTTCAATGGAATCTCTATGGTCTCTAGTTGAGCCTCAGATTCCTTTGGTTCCTCAAAGGGAAACTCCTTATTGGTCAATGAACGTCCCAGGAGGTCTTCCTCACTAGGATTCACGTCCTTCTCCTCCTCTCTGGGTTCGGCCACACCAAGTAAGGTAATGGCCTTGCACTCTCTTTTTGGATTCTCTTCTGTATTGCTTGGGAGAGTACTAGGAGGAGTTTCAGTGACTCTTTTACTCAGCTGACCCACTTGTGCCTCCAAATTTATAATGGAGGACCTTGTTTCATTCATGAAACTTAGAGTGGCCTTAGATAGATCAGAGACTATATTTGCTAAGCTAGATAGACTCTGCTCAGAATTCTCTGTCTGCTGTTGAGTGGATGATGGAAAAGGCTTGCTATTGCTAAACCTGTTTCTTCCACCATTATTAAAGCCTTATTGAGGCTTTTGTTGATCCTTCCATGAGAAATTTGGATGATTTCTCCATGAGGGATTATAGGTGTTTTCATAGGGTTCACCCATGTAATTCACCTCTACTATTGCAGGGTTCTCTAGATCATAAGCTTCTTCTTCAGAAGATGCCTCTTTAGTACTGTTGGATGCAGCTTGCAATCCATTCAGACTCTGAGAAATTATATTGACTTGCTGAGTCAATATTTTGTTCTGAGCCAATATGGCATTCAGAGTATCAATTTTAAGAACTCCCTTCCTCTGAGGCGTCCCATTACTCACATGATTCCTTTCAAAAGTGTACATGAACTGGTTATTTGCAACCATGTCAATGAGTTCCTAAGCTTCTGCAGGCATTTTCTTTAGGTGAATGGATCCACCTGCAGAATGGTCCAATGACATCTTAGATAATTCAGACAGACCATCATAGAATATATCCAAGATGGTCCATTCTGAAAGCATGTCAAAAGGATACTTTTTGGTCAGTTGCTTGTATCTCTCCCAAGCTTCATAGAGGAATTCACCTTCTTTCTGTTTGAAAGTTTGAACATCCACTCTAAGCTTGCTAAGCTTTTGAGGAGGAAAGAACTTGGCTAAGAAAGTCGTGACCAGCTTGTCCCAAGAGTTCAGGCTATCTTTAGGTTGAGAGTCCAACCATACTCTAGCTCTGTCTCTTACAGCAAATGGGAAAAGCATAAGCCTGTAGACCTCGGGATGAACCCCATTGGTCTTAACAGTATCACAGATTTGCAAGAATTCAGTTAAGAACTGAAAAGGATCTTCTAATGGAAGTCCATGAAACTTGCAATTCTGTTGCATCAGAGAAACTAATTGAGGCTTTAGCTCAAAATTATTTGCTCCAATGGCAGGGATTGAGATGCTTCTTCCATGGAAGTTGGAATTTGGTGCAGTAAAGTCACCAAGCATCTTCCTTGCATCTCCACCATTATTATTATTTTCGGCCATGTCTCCTTCTTTTTTGAAAATTTCTGTCAGATTTTCTCTAGAGAGTTGTGCTTTAGCTTCCCTTAGCTTCCTCTTCAAAGTCCTTTCAGGTTCAGGATCAGTTTCAACAAGAATGTTCTTATCCTTGTTCCTGCTCATATGAAAAAGAAGAGAATAGAAAAGAAAATATGGAATCCTCTATGTCACAGTATAGAGATTCCTTATGTGAGTATAAGAAGAGAAAAAAAGAAGAAGGAAAAGATAAAAATTTGAACACAGAGGATAAGAGTGGGTTCGAATTTTTGAGTAGAAGAGAAGTGTCAGTAGATAAATAAATAATTAGAAGGAGATGTGAGAGGGAAGAATTCGAAAATAAAATAAAATAAAAATATTTTTGTTTTTAATTTAAAATTAAAGTTAAAATTTGAAAATTTTAAAAAGAAAAATGAAATTAAATTAAATTAAAATTTAAAACAATTAGTTAATTAAAAAGGAATTTTGAAAAAGAGGTTAGTGATTTTCGAAAATTAGAGAGAGAGAATTAGTTAGGTAATTTTGAAAAAGATAAGAATCAAACAAGATAAGATTAATTGAAAAAAAAGATTTGAAAATCAATTTTGAAAAGATAAGAAGTTAAATAAGAAGTTAGAAAAGATTTTGAAATTGATTTTGAAAAAGATTTGAAAAATAAATTTAAAAATATTTGATTTTGAAAATTAAAGTTGATTACTTGACTAACAAGAAACAAAAAGATATGATTTTAAAATTTAAAGATTGAACCTTTCTTACTAGGTAAGTAACAAACTTAAAATTTTTGAATCAATCACATTAATTGTTAGCATTAATTTTGAAAATATGAAATAGAAATAAGAAAAAGATTTTGAAAATAAATTTTGAAAATTTCGAAATTATGAAAGAAAAATGAAAAAGATTTGATTTTTGAAAAAGATTTGAAAAAGATAGAATTTTTAAATTGAAAATTTGACTTGACTCATAAGAAACAACTAAATTTTAAAAGTTTTGAAAAAGTCAACTCAAATTTTTGAAAATTTATGAGAAAATAAGGGAAAGATATTTTTTTTTATTTTTGAATTTTTTTATAAAGAAAGAGAAAAAGATATCATTTTGTTGTTTTTCTTTTTTTTTTTCATTAAACAGCAAAAATGAAACAAAACATAAAATTTATGAATCAAAACAACTAATGCATGCAAGAACACTTTGAATGTCAAGATGAACACCAAGAACACTTTGAATGTCAAGATGAACACCAAGAACATATTTTTGAAAAATTTTTAAGAAAAGAAAAATATGCAAGACACCAAACTTAGAAATTTTCAATGTTTAGACACTAACAAATTGAAAATGCATATGAAAAACAAGAAAAGACACAAAACATAAAAATGCAAAGATCAAACAAAGGAGATCATCAAGAACAACTTGAAGATCATGAAGAACATATGATGAGTTTTCGAAAATTAAAGAAAATTATAAAAACATGCAATTGACAGCAAACTTTAAGAATTGACACTATACTCAAACAAGAAACACAAAATTATTTTTGATTTTTTATGATTTTATTATTTTTTTTTGGATTTTTCGAAAATTAATTGGAAAAAGAAAAATAAGGATTTCAAAATTTCTAATGAGAATTCCAGGAATCATGCAATGTTAGTCTAAAGCTCCAGTCCAGGAATTAGACAAGGCTTACTAGCCAGCCAAGCTTTCAGTGAAAGCTCCGGTTCAAAATACTAGACAATAGACATGGCCAACGGCTAGCCAAGCTTTAGCATACAAATCAAGCATACAACAACTGAATTGCTGAGAAAGACAAAGAAGCTCTTCTCAGGATAGTTGAAACCTTGGTCCAAAAGATTAGACATGGCTTAACAGCCAGCTAGGACTCAACATATCTCATGAAACTCTAGAATTCATTCTTAAAAATTCTGAAGAACATAGAATAATTTAAAAAAAAATTTTGAAAATTTTTTTCGAAAATAAAAATAAAAATAATAAAAACAAAAAGCTTAAAATTAAAATAAAATTTACCTAATCTGAGCAACAAGATGAACCGTCAGTTGTCCAAACTCGAACAATCCCCGGCAACGGCGCCAAAAACTTGGTGCACGAAATTGTGATCGTTCATTCCTTGGTAACGGCGCTAAAAACTTAATACACACATTCTTAATCTTAGTTCTTCTTCACAATCTCGCACAACTAACCAGCAAGTGCACTGGGTCGCCAAGTAATAAACCTTACGTGAGTAAGGGTCGATCCCACAGAGATTGTCGGCTTGAAGCAAGCTATGGTCACCTTGTAAATCTCATTCAGGCGGATTCAAATGGTTATGGAGTTTTAATAATTAAAATATAAATAAAACGTAAAATAAAGATAGAGATACTTATGTAATTCATTGGTGAGAATTTCAGATAAGCGGATGCTTTTGTTCCTTCTGAACCTCTGCTTTCCTACTGCCTTCATCCAATCCTTCATACTCCTTTCTATGGCAAGCTGTATGTTGGGCATCACCGTTGTCAATGGCTACATCCCGTCCTCTCAGTGAAAATGGTCCAAATGCGATGTCACCGCACGGCTAATCATCTGTCGGTTCTCGATCATACTGGAATAGGATTCAATAATCCTTTTGTGTCTGTCACTACGCCCACCACTCGCGAGTTTGAAGCTCGTCACAGCCATCCCTTCCCAGATCCTACTCGGAATACCACAGACAAGGTTTAGACTTTTCGGATCTCAAGAATGGCCACCAATAATTCTAGCCTATACCACGAAGACTCTGATCATAGATCAGAAGGCTAAGAGATACGCATTCAAGCTTGTTTGCATGTAGAACGGAAGTGGTTGTTAGGCACGCATTCATAAGTGAGAATGGTGATGAGCATCACATGATCATCACATTCATCATGTTCTTGTGTGCAAATGAATATCTTAGAGAAGAAATAGGCTTGAATTGAATAGAAAAACAATAGTACTTTGCATTAATTCATGAGGAACAGCAGAGCTCCACACCTTAATCTATGGTGTGTAGAAACTCTACCGTTGAAAATACATAAGCGAAAATAGGGTAGACATGGCCGAGTGGCGAGCCTCCCATGGAGGTCTAGAGATCTAAAAATGATCAAAAGATGTAAACACAATAGTAAAAAGTCCTATTTATACTAAACTAGTTACTAGGGTTTACAGAGATAAGTAAATGATGCAGAAATCCACTTTCGGGCCCACTTGGTGTGTGCTTGGGCTGAGCATTGAAGCTTTCATGTGTAGAGGTCTTCCTTGGAGTTAAATGCTAGTTTGTAACTTGTTTCTGGCGTTTAACTCTGCTTTGCAACTTGTTTCTGGCGTTTAACGCCAGAATATGGCAGAAAGCTGGCGTTGAACGCCAGTTTGCGTCGTCTATACTTGGGCAACGTATGGACTATTATATATTTCTGGAAAGCCCTAGATGTCTACTTTCCAACGCAATTGAGAGCGCATCATTTGGACTTCTGTAGCTCCAGAAAATCCACTTTGAGTGTAGGGAGGTCAGAATCCAACAGCATCTGCAGTCCTCCTTCAGCCTCTGAATCAGATTTTTGCTCAAGTCCCTCAATTTCAGCCAGAAATTATCTGAAATCACAGAAAAACACACAAACTCATAGTAGAGTCCTGAAATGTGATTTTTATTTAAAAACTAATAAAAATATATTAAAAACTAATTAAATCATACTAAAAACTATGTAAAAACAATGCCAAAAAGCGTATAAATTATCCGCTCATCACACTTCAACCTAATGATTGTGATGATCCGTGACACTCATCATTATTCTCACCTATGAACGCGTTCCTGACAACCACCTCCATTCTATCTGCAATAGCTTGAGTGCATATCTCTTGGGTTTCTAATCTAAGATTAGAACCTTTGTGGTATAGGCTAGAATTATTGGCGGCCATTCCTGAGATCCGGAAAGTCTAAACCTTGTCTGTGATATTCCGAGTAAGATCTGGGAAGGGATGACTGTGACGAGCTTCAAACTCACGAGTGCTGGGCATAGTGACAGACGCAAAAGGATCAATGGATCCTATTCCAACATAAGTGAGAACCGACAGATGATTAGTCGTGCGGTGACAGCGCATTTAGACCATTTTCACTGAGAGGATGGATGGTAGCCATTGACAATGGTGATCCACCAACATACAGCTTGCCATGGAAGGAGCCTTGCGTGTGTGAAGAAGAAGATAGTAGGAAAGCAGAGATTCAGAAGACAGAGCATCTCCAAAACCTCAACATGTTCTCCATTACTGCATAACAAGTATTTATTTCATGTTCTTTTACTTTTTACAATTAAAACTAAGAATCATTACTGATATCCTGACTAAAAATTACAAGATAACCATAGCTTGCTTCAAGCCGACAATCTCCGTGGGATCGACCCTTACACACGTAAGGTATTACTTGGATGACCCAGTGCACTTGCTGGTTAGTTGTGCGGAATTGCAAAAGTGTAATTGTAATTTCGTGCACCACAGACAAAGTAACAGAATTTGGTTTTGTGGCAACAATGATAAATTTCAAAGAGAAAAAAAATAAAGAAAACTACAATATGAAAATAGAGAAAGGTAAAACCTTTCTATAAGAGTCACACTAATAACCTAATACAAATGTGGGAAAATTTTTTATCTTCTTTTTTAATTAGGCAATAAATGATACTATATATATGGGATAAGTACTTTTTTCTTCCCTAAGGATTGAGGTCAAAATCAAAATCGTCCTTGACCTTTTTTGTTATTAAAATCATCCTCAACGTTACAAAATGTTATAAAATCGTCCTTTTCTACTTCAATTTTATTTTTTTTACCAAATTACCCTTATTAAATAATAAAAATAATTAAAAAATTAAAACAAATTATAAAATAAAATAAAAAAGAAAAAAAAAAGAAAGAAAACAAAGGAGAAGGGGAAGGGGGAATCACGCAGAGTGTGGGGGGCAGGGAAAAAGAAGGGCGAAGGGGAATGGGGGAGGTCATGCCATCGCTGCCTCGGAGGTGCACCCGCCGCCGCCCCTGCGTCCAACCCGCAGCCACCGGCCGTCGCAAGCTTGCATGGAGGCACCGCCGCTACCGTCCAGCTCCCGACCCTCCGCTGTTCGCTGTTCGAGTTCTCCTTGCCTCTTCCCGAAGCCGCCACTTGCCCCTGCAAGCCCTCGCCGCTTTGTCCTCCGTCTCGATTCCAAGGGAAGACAGACATCAGGAATGGTGGTGGATTAGTCACGCACTTCTCCCTTCCCCGCTGCGAAATCACCGACGGCGGCTCTGCTCCTCACATCGTCATCAGTGGCAGTTGTCCGCGTGTTCGGCGCCTCCCAAGGAAGAAACTGAGCCCTGTCCCGTCGCCGCCGCTGGAGTGAGGTCCCGTCGCCATCGAGCCCTGTTGTTGCTTCTGCTTTTTTGCTTTTGCTTTCTGCCTTCTGCTTCTACTTCTGCTTCTATTTTTGCTTTTGTTGTTGCTTCACCATTGTCGATTCACCCTTCATAATTGTTGTTGTTAATTTATTATTGGTGATATTGCTTCTGATTATAGTAAATTAGTAATTACTTCTGATTATAGTAATTGCATGATGATGATTTGGCTATGGTGGCAGTGGTGATGGTGGTGAGGAAAGGGAGAGTGAGGAGGTGCGAAGGAGAAGAGGTAATGGCTATGTTGCTGTTAATTTAATTTCTTACTTCTACCTTTTGCTATGCTCTGTCTGCCTGGTAAAATGAAGAAGAGTGAGAAGCTGGAAGGGGAGTGGGTGGGGTGGGGTTTTGCTCTTTTTTTTTTAATATTATTTTTATTAATAATGAAGGGTAATTTGGTCAAAAAAATATAATTGAAGTAGAAAATGACGATTTTATAACGTTTTGTAATGTTGGAGATGATTTTAATAAGAAAAAAAGGTTGGAGACGATTTTGATTTTGACCTCAAACCTTAGGGACGAAAAAAGTACTTATCCCTATATATATCTATAATTTTTATAAATAGCATTATTTCCACTTCTACACTAACTATACCTTACGGGTTTGGTATTTTTATCTAACTTAACCCGTCTTTTATGGATACAAAATAATTTTGTCTTTTTATAGGTAGTTTTAATTTGTCAGTGTTATGAACTTTTGTGGATCTACATAATTATTTTTCGTTTTCTTTTAGTAATTATGTGACGTATAAACAAAAATCACCTATCACATATAAAAACACATATTTGGCATTTTATAAAAAAAATATTGTATTACTGTAAATAAGTTTGGCTATTTATTTATTACAAGTTTGATTTTTTTACTATGACAGATTTAATTATTTTGGTGGATGATTATTTAGTTGAAAAGCTAGGTGAATCAATATCTATAAACATACATAATTACGTAGTAGTTGATATAGTAACTGATTTTTATGTGCACATAGCATTTTTTATTTTTTTTAAAGGACTTGTTTCAACTTTATATATACTTAAAGATTTTTTTAATATATATTAATATCTTTAAATAATTACAATCAGTGAATTGTCTATTTTTTTTAATTTAGAATTTTGTCTGCTTTCATAATTATTTATCATTCAATTCTTATATTTTTTAAATTCTACTATATTCTCCACTATTCTGATATAAGACTACTACTACTACCGTCATCTTTTATTTTTCTTTCTTATTCTCTTTTATCCTTTACTGTTACTATCATCAACAAACTCTAACTAAAATGACTTTTAAAATAGAGGTTGTTTTGACAAGCTCGTAATCTAAACTCAAATGAAACACTAAATCATCTTAATATATCTATCGAATTGAGACGAATAGGATAAGCACTTCAAATAGCTCTAAGAACCAGAAAGTTAAAAGTTTGGTCAATATAACCAAAATTGGGAGTTTACCACCAATATTCTACTAGCTCACATTTTTTTATTTTGTGTTGATTATTGGCTAGACATCACCACAAGATTTCTCCAATTGTAAATTTTTCTTCCATTCACCAAAACAACATATATATTTTTTCACTAAAACCATAGTATTTTATTATTAAAATCTAAATTATAAACAAATTCAAAATTTTATAAAAAATAAACTTAAAAAAATATCATCACCATAGTAATTACCTTTTTCTGCTATGCAATTACCGATCCTTAAACTTAAAACTAACTCTATTATCATATAAAAATTTTAGTTGATTCTATTTGTTTAATGATTTGTGTGAGATGAGAACCCAACTCATTTGAGTTAGGAATAGATCTAATACAAATTTTTAATAGTCATCGCTACATTAACCACATAGTTTAATATATAGAATCTTCTCCATTCAATTATGTTTTATATTGTTTATGAAGCGGTGTTAGGACTGAGTAGGATTGAGTGGGCCAGACCCTATTTTAATCAATTTTTTTAGGCCTTTTTTTTTATTTTGGATTGATAAGATTTTTTTTTTTTACTTTTGGTGCTAAGGACCAAAAATATTAAAGAAGACTTAGAGTTGACTTTAGGGTTGAAAACTGTATTAATATCTATGGTATTCACCATCTCCATAACTTCATATATGTTAAAATTATCTTTTTAACACAATGATTTTGGATAAAGTTGAGTTTTTTGGGTGTACCCTTTCTCCAGATCATGCGTTAACGCACGATGCTTATTACCGGCTGTTTTTTTTAACCTAACGAACTACTTGTTAGTCTCCTTTAAACATGATCCTTCTACTTTTTTTTTCCAACCAATATTCTTTCATTTAAACTCTTTATAAAATCTTATTAGTTTACTTTTACATATATTCATGTTAATGAAAATAATATTAAACAATAATCAAACATGTGATTCTACTTTATTTTATGTCATGAAATACAATTTTTTTTATTAAATATAAAAATATACAAAAATCAAATTAGATTGAAATTGAATATAAACAAAATTCACTTTCGATCTGATTAGATTTGGTTTGCAAATTATTGGTATAAATTACTTCTCCATAAAAATTTAGATCTCAAATTAAAGAGGCTTTTGCTTGAAAATTTAGATCTCAAATTGAGAAGAATAAAAAAAAATAAAATGATAACATAAGCTAAAATATACTTAAATTGGTAACAAAAAATAATTTTCATACTAAAATTATTTTTAAGAAGATTAAAATCTTGTTCAAATTCATTTAAAAATTTTATTTGAAAAATAAAAAAATCTTTTAAATAGTTAAAATATTTTTCTCTCTTTTATATCAAGATGCACAACAATCTCAAAAATTTTGATACCAAAAAGAATATTTAAAAAAAAATATAGGAATGAGACAGTGAAAAAAAAATTTTGGATATCAATAATTATACTAGATTTTCATCGGGGAGAAGAGGCAGAGAACTTTGCATTTATATGAGAGACAAAATTTTGAATTTTGTAAAAGTTTGAAGAAGCTACAGACAAAGTAATGGGATTTGACTTTGTGGTGACAATGATAAACTTCAAACAGAAAAGAAAATTAAAAAAAAAACTATAATATGAAGGTAGAGAAAGATAAAACCTTTCTATAAGAATCACACTATAACCTTAATGTAAATATAAAAAAAAAAATTATTTTTTTAATTAGATAATAAATAATACTATATATATATATCTATAATTTTTAAAAATAGCATTATTTTCACTTCTATATTAACTATACTTTTTGGCCTGATCTTTAAACCCTAGTTCAATCTTTGTAGACAAATTTTTTAAACATTACTCGCATATATATTATGCAATTATTCTTTTGCTTGAACCAAATCTTTGATCTTTTCAGTAAGTACAAACTAGGCTTCTATCTAAATGTACAATAAGAATATATCACAATTGCTTCTAGAATCAGAATATGCATGTATTGATAATATTCTTTAGAAAATGTACTATGAATAATAACAGTTTTCAAATGTGATCAACTTTTAAGTGTTATTGTTAAGTGCTAGAGCTGTCAATCAAATTACTTCGGCTCATTTAGGTCTGTTCTGTTTAAGTTCGTTTTATTCGCGGGCTATAATTTTTCTATTTGGATCATTTATGATTAGCCTGATGGGTTAAACAGACTGGTCTATTTACCTTTTTATTTTATTTTTTAAAAATATATTTTGACAAAAAATCACTTTTAGGCTGGGCTATAATGTATTTTTTAGTTAAAAGTGCTACTTTTTTTAAAAAATGCAAAAGAAATAAATGGGCCGTCTATTTAGCCAGCAGACTAGCACATTTAGTCTGTCATTTTTTTTTTTTTTGGATAATTGAGCTCAACTCGTTTAACCTGAAATTTAAATGGACTTAATTTTAGAAATAAAAGTTATCCATTTAAATGGATAAATGGGCTGACTTAATGAATTTGGCCCATTTTGACAGTCTTACTAAGCGCAAAATACTCACTTCCAACATTCTACTCTATCATACAATACCTTATGAATTTTAATTAGTTTCACTCTCATATAACTTAAGTGTTATTTTTACAATACACAATCATTTGTGACGAAAAATTGCCAACCATTAAATGAATTATGATTGTAATTCAGAGATTTATAAAATGTCCTAGTTTTTCTATTGATAACTTATTCTCAATGATCGGTCAGATAGTAAAGAGAATAAATAGATTCAAACAGGTTAAGTTCACTCTTTAGCTTTACCCTTTCAATCACTCTCTAATCCAACGAAAACTACTAACAATTATGCCCTTGTCATAACTCCTTTCTCGTTACTAGTCATATTTGTCATGACAAGACATATAGAGCAAAACCTTTTACTTTACAACAATGTTGATAAATGTTGTCTGTAGCTAAAATTTCACTATAAAAAAGGTATTTAATAAGTTCATATTTATCACTCATATAAACTAAGACAAGATATATGGAGTATCACCATTTACTTTTGCAACAATGATGGTAGGCATTATTTGTAGCAAAAATTTCACTAAGAAAAGAAAATTTAACAAGTTCATATTTATCAACCCTACAAACTAGGACTCACTTATTTGCACACAAAAAATTCTTAATGTAACATTCTATTCATGTATAGAGCACCTATTAAATTAAAATTATAGAACTTGTCCCAATGTTCTCCCAAATTTGTTTTTAATATTTACTTTGAATTGATTAGTTCTAGCAAATGCCAATTTCATAAAATTTTGTTTACATTTCTACAGTATTTTATTTCTTTTGAATAAAAGGATAGTCCAATGCACCAGCATCCCACATTAACGTAGAATTTGGAAAAGGATTGCACCCACATAGTATAATATACGAAGCCTAACCTGATAATTACATTAGTAGTTGTTCCACAATTTGAGCCCATGATCTAGAGGTCACAACAAACTCCAACTAAAATAACTTTTAAAGGAGGCTCATTCAGATCCACATCTAAAGGTGTCTGGGATCCACTTACCTGAGGTCTGCGTCGTGCCAAATTATCCTCCTACATGATGACGCTAATTGACGAACTGGACTCTCTATCGGTAAAGAATTTTATAAAAATATAATCGCGTTGTAAGTATAGCTTCTAAACCAACAGAGAATCCTTTCGTACAAAAATTTGGTTGTCACAAGTAACAAAACCCAATAAAATTTATAACCGAAGTATTTAAACCTCGGGTCGTCTTCTCAAGGAATTGCAGAGAGGTATGATTTATTATTGGTTATGGAAAAAGATATGTTTTTGGGTTTTTGGAATAGGGAACAAATAATTTAAATGGCAAGAAAAATAAATTAACAATTATAAAGTAAACTCTTGGCAAGGTATGAGAACCGGAAATCCTATCCTAGTTATCCTTATCAGGTGTGATGAGAATTGAATTTTGCTCCCACTTAGTTAACCCTTATTAAATAAAGGAAAGTCAAGTGGACTAATTAACTTGATTCCTCAGTCCTAGTCAACTCCTATGGAAAGACTAGCTTTAGAGGGATCCAAATCAATCAGCAATCCTAATTTCTAATCAACTACTGAGTTTGATAACTCAAGCGTTACCAATTACTTAACCAAAGCCAAAGGGAGAAAATAAATCATAAATTAAATTGAAAGCATCAAAAATAGAATAAAACAATCATAAATCTGAAATACCTCAAATAATATTAAATAGAATATTCAATTCTAACATAGGAAAGTTCATAAATCAAATTGAAAAGATAAATAACAATTAAAGTAATAGAATAAATAAAACTAGAAAGTAAATTAAAGGAACATTGAACCTGTGATTGAAGAAATAACCATAAAATAAGAGGAATCCTAATTCCTAAAACCTAAGAGAGAGGAGAGAGCCTCTCTCTCTCTAAAAACTACGTCTAAAACCTAAAATTATGTATATTGAATGTTCCCTGAATGAATGGATGCATTCCCCCACTTTATAGCCTCTAATCTGTGTTTTCTAGGCCGAAAAATGGGCCAGAAACAGTCCAGAAATCGCTGATTGCGAATTCTATCACGCTGATTTTTGTCACTGCGACGTGTCCGCGTGAAGCACGCATTTGCGTCGCCTAGCTATACGATCACTATAGCAAATTATATATCATTTTGAAGCCCCGGACGTTAACTTTCCAATGCAACTTGAACCGCATCATTTGGACCTCTGTAGCTCAAGTTATGACCGTTTGAGTGCGAAGAGGTCAGGCTGGACAGCTTAGTAATTTCTTCAACTTCTTGTATTCCTTCCTTTTTTGCATGCTTCCTTTCCATCCTCTAAGCCATTCCTGCCCTATAAATCTTGAAATTACTTAACAAACATATCACAGCATCGAATGGTAATAAGATATGATTAAACATAGGAAATTTAAGACCAAAGAAACATGTTTTCAATCATAGCACAAGATTAGGAAGGAAAATATAAAACCATGCAATTAGTATGAATAAGTGTGCAAAGATTTGATGAAATCACTCAATTAAACATAAGATAAACTATAAAATAGTAGTTTATCAACCTCCCCACACTTAAACATTAGTATGTCCTCATGCTAAACTCAAGAGAAGCTATAAAGGGGTGAAGAGGAATGGTAGAATGTATGAAATGCAACCTATCTGTATGAATGTAGCTAAATGCAAAATGCTTTTACCTACTTGGTGAAAAGTAAATAAATCTTTCAAGAACAAATATGAACTGGATCTCACTAATTCAAATAATAAAATAAGGTACAAGTAAACTTGCAAAAGAAAATAGCTCGTGAAAGCCGGGAACAAAGAATCGAGTATCGAACCCTCACTGGAAGTGTATGCACTCTAATCGCTCAGGTGTTTAAGTTTTGATCTCTCAATTCTCTACTAATCTTGCTTTCTAAGGCTTTCTCTTCATCTAACAATCAACAAAAATTTAATGTATAAATACACATATCAAGAGGTCTTTTGAGGGTTGTAATGGGGTTAGGGTCAAGGTAGGATTGTATTTGGCCAAGTGGACTAAAATCTGAATTCTTAATTAACCTAAACTTTCCACCAAACTTTAGACAATCCATGTAATCATAATACCACATCTAACTATCCATTAACTATGTTTACCACATATTCATGCATCCTAATTTCGAGTACAGTACATATGCATTGCTTTCACCATTTACTTTGGGGCATTTTGTCCCATTTTATTATTTGCTCTTTTTCTTTTCTTTTTCTCTTTTTCTTCTTTTATATATATATATATATATATTTTTTTCTTTTTTCTTTTTTTTTCAATGCATATGATTAAATTATTGAATGCATGAGCATGTCCTAAACATTTCTTTCACATTTTCATAAAGAAGTTTAACATACTTAATTTTCAAAACCAAACGTTTCCAAACCCAATTTTCCCACACTTAAATCATAAGCATCTCACTAGTCTAAGCTAACCATGGATTTAAATTAAGGACATTATTGTTTTTCGCTTAGAGTTAATGATGAACTAAAGTAAAGAACAAAGGGGTAAAATAGGCTCAAAATTGGTTTGCAAAGGATAATGAAAGGGTAAGGCCATATAGGTATGTAAGCTCAGTGAAACAAGGGCCTCAATCATATAAGTGCATGCATACATCAAACAATGGAAATATAGAATTAAGCAAGACAAAGATCACAATTTTAGAGAGAAAAACACACACCAAAAATAAAATATTAGTTGATAAAATGCAACCAATCAAATAAGCTAAAAAAATCTCACAGGTTTTGTGTGTTCGAGCTCTAAACCATGTTCCAGTTCAAACAAGTTTAACAAAAAATTTTATTCAAATTAGTGAAATGCTATAAAAAGTTTCTTGGAAAAGAAAATATTACTTTAACCAAGTGGTGGTAAAATATGCACAAAATCAAACAAATATGCAATTAAACATGCAAGTGCAACAACTAACAAGGAAAATAAACCATTGGTGTTGAGATAGAAGAGTAACTAACCCATGGAGATCGGTATCGACCTCTCCACGCTTAAAGATTGCACCGTCCTCGGTGCATGCTAAGATGTGCAAGTGGATGGGTTACTCCAACTGATGCTTTTCTTCATAGATTGTGCAGATGGACTTGTCTGTTGCCCCATATAAACGTTTTCTGTTTTCCTTCCTCGGTGGCCATCCTGAAAGAAGAGGAAAAATAAGAAAAGTAACCCAAAAACAAAGATAGGAAATAATTTAAAATATGGATAGATTAATGCCAAATAATAAGGGTCTCAATTACATGGTAGCTACAACATGTACGTGAGAAACCAATAGAAGCAAATGGCATATCAATTTTGCAAAAATTTGCAACAAAAGGGGAGGCGATAGTAGGTAATGAAAGATAGTATAAACTCATGTCAATGCAAAAGTAATACAAGTATCATAAAAGATGAGCATTGACTTAAATAATATTACCCAACAGTGTAAAACAAGTCACTAAGCACCATAATAGTTCAAGAAAAGGTGTAACAGTTGAATAAGAAAATGTGACACCAATGTAAAAAGAATAACTTTAGAAATAAAAATATGCACAAAATTAAAATGAAATGAATGAAAGTATGCAAATAAGTTAAATAGGATGAAAGCAAATAATGATGAGAAGGTAAATAAACGAAGAAAAAGAAAGTAAGAAAGGAGGAAGAAAGAATAAGAAGGGATAAGAAAGAATTAAGAAGGGGGAAGAAAAGATAAGATATCAGGCGCTGATCTGGATAAGCTGTGCGTCGCATGTGACGCGGACGCGTGGAGCACGCGATCGTGTGGTGTGTGATAAGTTTAGGTGATGCGGACGCGTGGGTCACGCGATCGCATGAACTGATTTGTGCTTTTGGCGCGAGTGCAGCCTCGCGCACGCACAACTCTCTATTTTGTTCGCATATTGTAAAAAATCTGGGTGACGCGCTCGCGTGGTTGACACGATCGTGTGAATGGCCATATTTTGAAAACGACGCGGCCGCGTGGGGCACGCGGTCGCGTGGTAGGGCTTGTGCTTCCAGCATCATTCCAACCCTACTCCACCATAACTTGCTACCATACACCCATTTACGTCGATTTTGCAAGGCCACGCATTCGCGTGGGTGACGCGGACACGTGGGTATGGTTGTGCCTAAGGCACACCTCCAGCCACGCTTTCGTGTGACTCTCAGCTTCTTTTCTCCTTGTTTCTAATGCACGATGACGCGGACGCGTCAGCGACGCTTACGCATCGCGTGCCCTTCTCTTTTTTTTTATGCAGAATGCAAATGCAAATGCAGACTATATGCAGAGATTATAGGAAGAGTCATTAAGAAAAATAAAGTAAAATAAAATAAAATAAAACAAAACTAAGACTGAAAAAGAACAATCATACCATGGTGGGTTGTCTCCCACCTAGCACTTTTAGTTAAAGTCCTTAAGTTGGACATCTGGTGAGCTTTTTGTCATGGTGGCTTGTGCTTGAACTCATCCTGGAATCTCCACCAATGTTTGGACTTCCAATAAGCTCTATCAATACCAAGTAAATTCCTCAAGCTTTGATGGAGTTCCTCACAAGCTTTGAGCTCCCAAAATTGATCCTCATATATTCCCGGATCCCAAATCTTGTTTCTACACCCGTCTTCAAGTGGATCATGATGATGCCATCCGGGTGGTTCAGCCTTAGAATTCTCATTTAGGCACCCAAACATCTTCCTAGACCCATACAATTTAGTATTCTTCCAACCATGATAATTCAACCGTGAGTTTCCTACCACAATGAACCTAGGATTGTGTTGCCAACCACTAACCATCTCCCTCTTACTCTTAAAGCCACAAAGAGCTCTAAGCTGACCATCTATTTCAAGTAGCCTATATTCAAGTGGGAAAGCAAAGGTTAAGGATACGTATTTTACCCACTTGAATGTTGTATTGGATGGTAATGGCTTTGGGGGAAAGGTCTCCAATTGTTTTGGCAAGGTAATTTCAAGCTCCATTCCCTTGGGCCCTCCCTTGACAACTTCCACCTCTTTGCAGGCCTCTTCAATTTCAACCTCTTCCTCTTGGTAGCCTTCTTCCAATTCATTCTCTTCTTCATTGCTTACCAAGGGCATGGGAGGTTGTGCTTCTTTTTCTTTAATCTCCATCTCTTGATTAACCTCTGCAAAGTCTTCAACTATGATATGCCTTGGAGGTTGTACACCCTCCTCAACATCAACATCAATCATCTTAGAAGGGGGCTCTATGACTGGACTTTCCCATGGAGGTTCAGCATCTCCTAAGTCTGCAACCTCTTCTTCCTCTTCAATAATTGCTGCTTTGTCCAGTTGTTTTAGTATAAAATCGTACTCCTTCTTGATGATTTCCTTTCCATGACAACTCCCTTCAACTACTCCTTCATCTGCAAGGGTCTCTCCTATCTCCACATTTTAGGCTTCCTCTTGCTCTAAAACAAAATCAGGCTCTGCCTTGATGTCTTCCTTCACTAATTCTTCAACCACTCCTTTGACTTCAAGGGTCTCCACTACCTTCATCTGTAGGGCCTCCTCTAGCTTCTTATGAAGTATGAATTCGCGAAGATGATTTCTTCTTTCTTGTTCCATATCAATAGTATAACTGGGATCATCTTGCTCTTGGATTGATGGATGTGGGTGCTCTTCCATGGAGGGTGGTGATGGGATGGAAAGATTATTATGTGGTTGAAAAGGAAGCGCACTAAAACTTGAGGGTTGAATATTGGAGGCAGAGGGTTGGTCCATGCGGGATATAAGTGCTTGAAGAGTAGAGGTGAGACTAGTGATAGAGGCAAGTGTGGTATGAAGCTCTGTTTGCCCTTGCTGAATAACACCAATAGTGTTGTCATCCAGTGGAAGTTGGGATGGATATGGGTTAGGGTCATATGGAGGTGAATGGTGTAAATGGGCTTGTGAGTATGGTGGTTCAAAGGTGTGTTGGGGAGGTGGTTCATAGGCATATGGTGGGGCTTGTTGGTAACTACAAGGGGGTCCACCATATTCATCATCTTTGTACGCTCCCTGAAATGGCTCTTGACTATAGTAATTTGGTGGAGGTTGGTTGTCATGAAGGGGTCCACCATAACTATTGTCTTGGTATGCATCACAGAATGGTTGTTGGTTATAGCGCACTAGAGGGGGTTGTTGCCAAGAGAGTTGATCAAATCCTTGTGGCTCTTCCCATCTTTGATTCTTCCAACCTTGATGCCTATTTTCATTATAGTTTCTATTCCTTACAACAACATTGGAACCAAACTTGAAACCAAAGGTGTGAGAATTCATAGTAGCAAAAGAAAATAAAAACAAAAACTAATAAAAAATTAATGAAAATAAACTCCTAAAACTAGAAACACTGACAACAATATAAGATAAAGATTTGAGAAAGGTTTAAATTTTGAAAAGGTTTGATTTTTAAAATTTTAAATTTGAATTTTGAATTTTTGGAATTTAAATATTGAAATTTGAAATTTGATTTTGAAATAAGATAAGATAAGATTTTGAAAAAGATATGATTTTTGAAAAAGATTTGAATTTTGAAATTTAAAACTAAGATATGATAAGATAAAGATTTTAAAATAAAAATCTGAATTTTTTTTTGTAATTTTCGAAAAAATCAATTAAAATAAAGAGAAAAGATATTTTTGAATTTAAAGAGGAAAGAGAAAAATAATAAAATGACACCAAACTTAAAATTTTTAGATCAAAACGAAGAAAATAACTAAGAACAACTTGAAGGTCAAGATGAACACGAAGAACAACTTGAAAATCAAGAAAGAACAAGGAACATTATTTTCGAAAATTTTAATAACTAAATAAAAACCAATAACCTCTTAATTTACGAAAAAGCAAAAATAAAAACAAAAAAATAAAAACAAATAAACAAGCAAAAGGCAAATATTTACAATAACCAATAATAAGGCACACGTTTGCAATTCCCCGGCAATGGCGCCATTTTGACGAACTAGACTCTCTATCGGTAAAGAATTTTATAAAAATATAATCGCGTTGTAAGTATAGCTTCTAAACCAACAGAGAATCCTTTCGTACAAAAATTTGGTTGTCACAAGTAACAAAACCCAATAAAATTTATAACCGAAGTATTTAAACCTCGGGTCGTCTTCTCAAGGAATTGCAGAGAGGTATGATTTATTATTGGTTATGGAAAAATATATGTTTTTGGGTTTTTGGAATAGGGAACAAATAATTTAAATGGCAAGAAAAATAAATTAACAATTATAAAGTAAACTCTTGGCAAGGTATGAGAACCAAAAATCCTATCCTAGTTATCCTTATCAGGTGTGATGAGAATTGAATTTTGCTCCCACTTAGTTAACCCTTACTAAATAAAGAAAAGTCAAGTGGACTAATTAACTTGATTCCTCGGTCCTAGTCAACTCCTAGACTTTGTTTGGATATAGGAAAGAAAATGAGTGGAAAGAAAATAGAAGGAAAAGTAGAGTTATTTGTATGTTGTTTGGATTAAGAGAAAATAGATGGAAAGAAAATAAAGAGAAAATTTTCTTTTGTTTGGATGGAAAGAAAAGTGAGAAGAAAGAAAATTATAATAGTATAAAATTACATTAATACCCTTATATATATTATATGTAAATTATAATTTATTAATGATAAAGGATAAATGTGTAATTTTATTCATATTGCCCCATTTTTCTTTATTTTCTTCTCATTTGTGAAGAGAAAATAATTTAATGGGTCCCACACTATTTTTTTCTTTCCTCTCTATTTTCTCTTCTCATCCAAACAGCAAAAAATTTACTTTTCCATTCATTTTCTTTCCTCCCATTTTCTTTCCCTTCAAAATCCCTTAATCCAAATAATGTGCTATGGAAAGATTAGCTTTAGAGGGATCCAAATCAATCAGCAATCCTAATTTCCAATCAACTACTGAGTTTGATAACTCAAGCGTTACCAATTACTTAACCAAAGCCAAAGGGAGAAAATAAATCATAAATTAAATTGAAAGCATCAAAAATAGAATAAAACAATCATAAATCTGAAATATCTCAAATAATATTAAATAGAATATTCAATTCTAACATAGGAAAGTTCATAAATCAAATTGAAAAGATAAATAACAATTAAAGTAATAGAATAAATAAAACTAGAAAGTAAATTAAATGAACATTGAACCTGTGATTGAAGAAATAACCATAAAATAAGAGGAATCCTAATTCCTAAAACCTAAGAGAGAGGAGAGAGCCTCTCTCTCTAAAAACTACATCTAAAACCTAAAATTATGTATATTGAATGTTCCCTGAATGAATGGATGCATTCCCCCACTTTATAGCCTCTAATCTGTGTTTTCTGGGCCGAAAACTGGGCCAGAAATAGTCCAGAAATTGCTGATTGTGAATTCTGTCATGTGAATTTTCGTCACTGCGATGCATCCGCATGTAATACGCGTTCACGTCGCCTAGCTGTACAGCCATGATGAGCGGATATTTTATACGCTTTTTGGGGTTAATTTCATATAGATTTTAGTATGTTTTAGTTGGTTTTTAGTTTATTCTCATTAGTTTCTAGGAAAAATTCATATTTCTGGACTTTACTATGAGTTTTTGTATTTTTCTGTAATTTCAAGTATTTTCTGGCTGAAATTGAGGGAGCTGAGCAAAAATCTGGTTCAGGCTGAAAAAGGACTGCTGATACTGTTGGATTCTGACCTCTCTGCACTCAAAATGAAATTTCTGGAGCTACAGGAGTCCAAATGGTGCGCTTCCAATTGCGTTGGAAAGTAGACATCCAGGGCTTTCCATCAATATATAATAGTCCATACTTTTCTCAAGAATAGATGACGTAAACTGGCGTTCAACGCCAGTTCCATGCTGCTGTCTGGCGTCCAGCGCCAGAAACAAGTTACAAAGTGGAGTTCAACGCCAGAAACAGGTTACAACCTGGCGTTGAACGCCCAAAACAGCCCAGGCACGTGAGAAGCTTTAGTCTCAGCCCCAGCACACACCAAGTGGGCCCCAAAAGTGGATTTCTGCACTATCTGTCATAGTCTACTCATTTTCTGTAAACCTAGATTACCAGTTTAGTATTTAAACAACTTTTAGAGATTTATTTTGTATCTCATGACATTTTAGATCTGAATTTTGTACCTTTTGACGGCATGAGTCTCTAAACTCCATTGTTGGGGGTGAGGAGCTCTGCTGTGTCCCAATGAATTAATGCAAGTATTTCTGTTTTCCATTCAACCATGCGTATTCCTATCTAAGATATCCATTCGCACTTCAATATGAATGTGATGAACGTGACAATCATCATCATTCCACCACGAACACGTACCTGACAACCACTTACGTTCCACCGTAGAATGAATGAATATCTCTTAGATCTCTAAATCAGAATCTTCGTGGTATAAGCTAGATTGATGGCAGCATTCAAGAGAATCCGGAAAGTCTAAACCTTGTCTGTGGTATTCCGAGTAGGATTCAAGGATTGAATGACTGTGACGAGCTTCAAACTCGCGAGTGCTGGGCGTAGTGACAGACGAAAAAGGATAGTAAATCCTATTCCGGTACGATTGAGAACCTGCAGATGATTAGCCGTGCGGTGACAGCGCATTTGGACCCTTTTCACTGGAAGGATGGATGGTAGCCATTGACAACGGTGATCCACCTACACACAGCTTGCCATAGGAGGACGTGCGTGCGGGAATCAGAAAACAGAGGAAAGTAGAATTTCATAAGACAAAGCATCTCCAAAACTCCAACATATTCTCCATCATTGCATACAAGTATAATTTGTGTTCTGCCCTTTTTCTCCTTGCAATCATATTTGATAAGTGAATTATTTTATTGTCTTCCTGACTAAGAGTTACAAGATAACTATAGATTGCTTCAAGCCAACAATCTCCGTGGGATTGACCCTTACTCACGTAAGGTATTACTTGGACGACCCAGTGCACTTGCTGATTAGTTGTGCGAAATTACATTGTGAAGTAATTTTCGTGCACCAAGTTTTTGGCGCCGTTGCCGGGGATTGTTTGAGTTTGGACAACTGACGGCTTATTTTGTTGCTTAGATTAGGAAAGAAATTTTCTTTTTGGTTTAGAGTCTCTTATTATTTATACATTGTTAAAACACTTTAAATTTATAGCTCAATTAGTTAGAGCGTGGTGCTTATGTTCTTGGTAATTGGCTATCCTATTTTTAAAATCTTTTTCAAAAAATATTTTTCTTTGAATAAATCCTGTGCCAAACTCTAAGTTTGGTGTTTTCTTGTTGATTTTTCTTTGTTTTTCGAAAATTTTAGTTTGGTTTTCTAAAAATTTTAAGTTTGGTGTTCTTTCTTCATGTTCTTGTGTTCTTGTGAGTCTTCAAAGTGTTCTTGAATTTTCCTTGTGTCTTGATCTTAAAATTTTAAGTTTGGTGTTCCTTGGTGTTTTCCCTCCAAAATTTTCGAAAACAAGGAGCATTAGATCTAAAAATTTTAAATCTTGTGCTATTTTATTATTTTTCTCTCTCCTCTTTAAATTCAAAAATATCTTTTCTCTCTAATTTTAAAACAAATTTTTGAAAATTAATTTTAAAAATTCAAATTTTTTTTCAAAATTTAAAATATTTTCCAAATCATATCTTTTTCAAAACTTCCTTACCACTTTCTCTCCCCTCATTTTTTTCGAAAATCTTCACCTATTTTTATTTATTTTATTTAAATTTATTTTATTTTCGAAATAAATAAATAAATAAATAAATAAAAATAAAACTTTTTATTTTACATCATCTCCCTTTCTCCATCATGGATCTAAGTGGAAATGAACAGTCCAGGAGGACTCTGGGGTCATATGCTAACCCCTCTACTGCTTTATATGGGAGTAGTATCTGCATACCCTCCATTGGAGTCAGTAGCTTCGAGTTGAATCCTCAGCTCATTATCATGGTACAGCAAAATTGCCAGTATTCCGGTCTTCCACAGGAAGAACCTACAGAGTTTCTGGCACAATTTTTACAAATTGCTGACATAGTACATGATAAGGAAATAGATCAGGATGTCTACAGACTATTACTGTTTCCATTTGCTGTAAAAGATCAAGCTAAGAGGTGGTTAAATAACCAACCTAAGGCCAGCATAAGGACATGGAAACAGCTGACAGAAAAATTCCTGAATCAATACTTTCCCCCAAAACGGATGACATAGCTAAGGCTGGACATCCAAGGCTTTAAACAAGGAGATAATAAATCTCTTTATGATGCATGGGAGAGATACAGAGAGATGCTACGAAAATGCCCCTCTGAAATATTTTCAGAGTGGGTTCAGTTAGACATCTTCTATTATGGGCTTGCAGAAGGAGCTTAGATGTCCCTAGATTACTCAGCTGGTGGATCTATCCACATGAGAAAGACAATTGAAGAGGCTCAAGAGCTCATTGATACAGTTGCCAGGAATCAGCATCTGTACCTAAGCAGTGACCCTTCCATGAAAGAAGAGGTTAAAACAGTAACTGCTGAACTCAGCCCTGTAAAACAAGCTGCTGAATTCAATCAGCAATTGGACTTTCTAACAAAGCAGTTAGCCGAATTCAAGGATAAACTACAAGAGACAAGGATGGCTAATATAAATATGGAAGAACAATTGAAGCAAACAAAGCAGCAGTTGTCAAGACAAATAACAGAAGAATGCCAAGCAGTTCAATTAAGAAGCGGGAAAACATTAAATACCCCACCTCAGGGCAGCAAAGAGCTAAGGAATGAGCAAACCACCCAAAATTCACCTGAGGACAGTAAGAGCCCAGGGAAAAGTAATTCTGGCATTAAAACGCCAGCAATCTGGTGGAAGGCTGGCGCTGAACGCCCAGACCATGCCCAAGACTGGTGTTCAACGCCAGTAACAAGCAAGGACTGGCGTTCAACGCTAGAAACAAGCAAGAATCTGGCGCTGAACGCCCAAAATGGGCACAGTTCTGGCGTTCAGACGCCAGGAACAGACAAGGAGTTGGCGTCTCATGTCACTCCAGCTTCTAACTCTGGCACTCAATTGCCAGTGAGGGATCAGATACACACAAGTGCTGATGACAACCCCTCTAAAAAGGCTTCTTCAACCACTTCTGTAGGCAATAAACCTACAGCAACTAAGGTTGAGGAATATAAAGCCAAGATACCTTATCCTCAAAAACTCCGGAAAGAGGAGCAGGATAAGCAATTTGCTCGCTTTGCAGATTATCTCAGGACTCTTGAAATAAAGATTCCATTTGCAGAGGCACTTGAGCAAATACCTTCTTATGCCAAGTTCATGAAACAGATCTTGAGTCATAAAAAGGATTGGAGAGAAACAGAAAGAGTTCTCCTCACTGAAGAATGCAGTGCAGTCATTCTAAAAAGCTTTCCTGAAAAGCTTAAAGACCCTGGGAGTTTTCTGATACCATGCATATTAGAAGGTAATTGCACCAAGACAGCTTTGTGCGATCTTGGGGCAAGCATCAACCTAATACCTGCATCCACTATCAGAAAGCTTGGCTTAACTGAAGAAGTTAAACCAACCCGGATATGTCTCCAACTTGCTGATGGCTCCATTAAATACCCATCAGGCGTGATTGAAGACATGATTGTCAGAGTTGGGCCATTCGCCTTTCCCGCTGACTTTGTAGTGATGGAAATGGAGGAGCACAAGAGTGCTACTCTCATTCTAGGAAGACCCTTCCTAGCAACTGGACGAACCCTCATTGATGTCCAACAGGGGAAAATAACCCTGAGAGTCAATGATGATGAGTTTAAGTTGAATGCTGTCAAAGCCATGCAGCATCCAGACACATCAAAAGACTACATGAAAGTTGATCTTATTGACTCTTTGGTAGAAGAGATCAACATGGCTGAGAGTCTCGAATCAGAGTTGGAAGACATCTTTAAAGATGTTCAGCCTAATTTGGAGGATTCAGAGGAGATTAAAGAGCCTCTGAAATTTCCTCTGGAAGAGTAAAAGCCTCCTAAACCCGAGCTCAAACCATTACCACCATCCCTGAAATATGTATTTCTGGGAGAAGGTGACACTTTTTCAGTGATCATAAGCTCTACTTTAAATCCACAGGAAGAGGAAGCACTTATTCAAGTGCTAAGGACACACAAGACAGCTCTTGGGTGGTCCATAGGTGACCTTAAGGGCATAAGCCCAGCTAGATGCATGCACAAAATCTTATTGGAGGATAATGCTAAACCAGTGGTTCAACCACAGAGGCGGCTAAATCCAGCCATGAAGGAAGTGGTGCAGAAATAGGTCACCAAATTACTAGAGGCTGGGATTATTTATCCCATTTCTGATAGCCCCTGGGTGAGTCCTGTCTAAGTCGTCCCAAAAAAGGGAGGCATGACAGTGATCCATAATGAAAAAAATGAACTGGTTCCTACAAGAACAGTTACAGGGTGGCGCATGTGTATTGACTACAGAAGGCTCAATACAGCCACCAGAAAGGATCATTTTCCTTTACCATTCATAGACCAGATGCTAGAAAGACTGGCAGGTCATGATTATTACTGCTTTCTGGATGACTACTCAGGCTATAACCAGATTGCAGTAGATCCCCAGGATCAAGAGAAAACAGCATTCACATGTCCATCTGGAGTGTTTGCTTATAGAAGGATGCCATTTGGGCTGTGTAATGCTCCTGCAACCTTCCAGAGATGCATGCTCTCTATTTTCTTTGATATGGTGAAAAAATTTCTAGAAGTCTTCATGGATGACTTCTCAGTATATGGAGACTCATTCAGCTCCTGTCTTGATCACCTGAAACTTGTTCTGAAAAGATGCCAGGAGACCAACCTAGTTTTAAACTGGAAAAAATGTCACTTCATGGTGACTGAAGGGATTGTCCTTGGGCATAAAATCTCAAATAAGGGAATAGAGGTGGATTAAGCAAAAATAGAGGTAATTGAAAAATTACCACCACCTGCCAATGTTAAGGCAATCAGAAGCTTTCTGGGGCATGCAGGATTCTATAGGAGGTTTATAAAGGATTTTTCAAAAATTGCAAAACCTCTAAGTAATCTGCTAGCTGCTGACATGCCATTTGTGTTTGACACAGAGTGTCTGCAGGCGTTTGAAACGCTGAAAGCTAAGCTAGTCACAACACCAGTTATTTCTGCACCAGACTGGACATTACCATTTGAGCTAATGTGTGATGCCAGTGATCACGCCATTGGTGCAGTATTGGGACAGAGGCATGACAAGCTTTTGCACGTCATTTATTATGCTAGTCGCGTTTTAAATGAAGCCCAGAAAAATTACACAACCACAGAAAAAGAATTACTTGCAGTGGTTTATGCCATTGACAAGTTCAGATCATACTTAGTAGGATCAAAAGTGATTGTGTATACTGACCATGCTGCTCTTAAATATCTACTCACAAAGCAGGATTCAAAACCCAAGCTCATTAGATGGGTGTTGCTTCTGCAAGAGTTTGATATAGAAATAAGAGACAGAAAAGGGACAGAGAACCAAGTGGCTGATCATCTGTCCCGGATAGAGCCAGTAGAAGGGACGTCCCTCCCCTCTCTTGAGATCTTTGAGACTCTCCCGGATGAGCATTTATGTGCCATTCAGGAAACACCATGGTTTGCCGATATTGCAAACTATAAAGCTGCAAGGTTCATACGCAAAGAGTACAACAGGCAACAAAAGAAAAAATTAATCACTGATGCAAAGTACTACTTGTGGGATGAACCCTATCTCTTTAAGAGATGTGCAGACGGAATAATCCGTAGGTGTGTTCCTAGAGAAGAAGCACAGAGGATCCTATGACATTGCCATGGATCTCAATATGGAGGCCATTTCGGAGGTGAGCGAACAGCCACCAAGGTCCTCCAATGTGGCTTCTATTGGCCCACACTCTATAAAGATTCCCGAGAGTTTGTACGTAACTGTGACAGTTGCCAAAGAGCTGGTAATCTGTCTCATGGTTACGCCATGCCTCAACAAGGAATCCTGGAGATTGAGTTATTTGACGTATGGGGAATTGACTTCATGGGACCTTTCCCACCATCATTCTCAAACACTTATATTCTGGTGGCAGTTGATTATGTATCAAAATGGGTTGAGGCCATTGCCACACCCACCAATGATACTAAAACAGTGCTGAAGTTCCTCCAGAAATATATCTTCAGCAGGTTTGGGGTCCCTAGAGTACTAATCAGTGATGGGGGCACTCACTTCTGCAACAAATAGCTTTATTCTGCCATGGTCCGGTATGGGATTCGCCACAAGGTGGCGACTCCATTTCATCCACAGACTAATGGACAAGCTGAAGTCTCTAACAGAGAGCTAAAAAGAATCCTAGAATGGACTGTAAATACCCATAGAAAGGATTGGGCAAGAAGCTTGGATGATGCTCTGTGGGCATACAGAACAGCATTCAAGACTCCTATAGGGACCTCTCCATACCAACTGGTCTATGGTAAGGCATGTCACCTGCCCGTGGAACTGGAACATAAAGCCTACTGGACAACCAGATTCCTGAACTTTGATGCCAGATTAGCTGGAGAAAAAAGATTGCTCCAGCTAAATGAGTTAGAGGAATTCAGATTCACTGCCTTCGAAAATGCCAAGCTTTATAAAGAAAAATAAAAAAAATGGCATGACAGAAAGCTGTCATCTAGAATCTTTGAACCAGGACAAAAGGTTCTGTTGTTCAACTCTAGGCTCAGGCTATTCCCCGGGAAACTGAAGTCCCGGTGGAGGGGACCATATGTGATTACAAGTGTATCACCATATGGTTATGTGGAGCTTCAAGATATTGATTCTGATAAGAAGTTCATTGTCAATGGACAGAGAATCAAGCACTATCTTGAAGGTAATGTTGAGCAAGAGTGCTCAAGGCTGAAGCTAGACTAAAAGCTCAGCAAGGTCCAGCTAAAGACAATAAAGAAGCACTTGCTGGGAGGCAACCCAGCCATGGGGCATCAATCCTCTAAGCATTTTGCCCTATTTTTATTTTTATTTGTTTATATAAAGTTCATTGATCCTAAGGTAAAGAGTCAATTGTATAAGTTCACAGGGTTACAGAAGGATTCTGCACACAGAACAGAGAAAAAGAGCTCACTGGCAAGAAAATGCCAGTAAGAGTCTGTTTTGGGCGTTGAACGCCAGTGAGGATAGCCATCTGGGCGTTAAATGCCAGAAAGAAGCTCTTTCTGGGCGTTTAACGCCAGATTTACAGCATTCTGGGCGTTCAGAAAAATGCCCAGTAACAAAGGACTTCCTGGCGTTCAACGCCAGAAAGAAGCAGCAGCTGGGCGTTGAACGCCCAGGAGAGGCAGCATTTGGGCGTTGAACGCCCAAAACATGCAGCGTTTGGGTGTTCAAACGCCAGGATGGTGGGGAGGAGGTAAATTCATTTTTTCTCCATATTTTTTATTTTAAACCTTAATTTTCATGCTTCAATTCATGATTTCTTGCATAAACATGTTAAGAACCCTGATTTTTAAAATCCCTAATTTCTAAAAACCATACCTTAAAAATATCAAATGTATCTTAATCCATAAGCACAAACCCTCTTTTTCAATTCAATTCAACTCTTTTTCAAATTTTCAAAACAAATCTATCTTTTCAACTAATATCTTTTTCAAAATCTAGATTTATCTTTTTCAAAAATTTTTCATATCTTTTCAATTTTAAACTATATCCTCTCTTATCATATCTTCTATCTTATCTTTTCCAAATCAATCTTTTTTATCATATCTTTTCAAAATTTTCGAACCCACCCCCCTCCCTTTAAATATGGGTTCGGCCTCCACCTTCCTCCATCAACAATTGCACCTAGCTCTCCTTCTATCCCTCTCCTTTCTTTTCTTTTGCTTGAGGACAAGCAAACCTCTAAGTTTGATGTGTTTATCCGTGATCACTAAGATCATGGCTCCTAAGGGAAAACAACCCACTTCAAGAGGCAAGAAAGAGAGCGTTCCAAAACCACTTTGGAATCAAGGGAAGTTCTTATCTAAAGAACATTCAGACCATTATTACAAAATAATGGGTCTAAGATCAATGATCCCGGAAGTTAGATTCGATCTAAAAGAAGACGAATATCCGGAGATCCAGGAGCAAATTCGAATCAGGAACTGGGAGATCCTAGCCAATCCTGAAACGAAAGTGGGAAGGAATATGGTCCAGGAGTTCTACACTAATATGTGGCATACAGACAGGCAAAGACTATCTAGATCTGATATCTATGACTATCGAACCATGGTCAGAGGAAAGATTATTCATACCCACCCTGACAAGATCAGAGAGATCTTAAAGCTACCTCAGCTGAAAGATGATCCAGACTCCTTCAATAGGAGAATGATGAGAACAAACAAGAGCCTGGATAAGATTCTAGAGGACATATGCATCCCTGGAGCCAGGTGGACCACCAGCACGAAGGGTGTTCCTAATCAACTCAAAAGAGAAGATCTCAAACCAGTAGCCAGAGGCTGGCTGGACTTCATTGGGCATTCTCTGCTGCCCACTAGCAACCGTTCTGAAGTCACTGTTAAAAGAGCAGTGATGATCCATTGCATCATGATGGAAAAAGAAGTGGAAGTTCATCAACTGATTTCAACTGAATTCTACAAAATTGCTAACAAAAATTTTAAAGAGGCCAGGTTGGCTTACCCAAGCTTGATTTCTCTGCTCTGCAAGGACGCTGGAGTAAGGATGGGAATAACTGAGTATATCTCAATTGAGAAACCAATCACCAAAGCATCAATGGAAAAACAACAAGCACAGGATGACCCCATCAAGAAGAAAACACAGGAATTTCTCCCAGAAATTCCTCAATCTGAATATTGGGAGTATCTTGAAACATCAGTTACCAAGATGCAAGAAGCTATGGAACAAATAATAAAGGAACAGAAGGAACAAAGTCAAATTCTTTGCTATTTGATTAAAGAACAGGAAGAGCAAGGGCGTGACTTGAGGGAATTAAAGCGCCAGAAGTTATCTCTTGAAGGACCAAGCACCCCACAGATCCGAGGAACATCCACTTCCTAGAACAAAGGTTGTTAAATTCCAATTTTTGCTTTAACTCTGTGATAGTTGTCTTTATAGGAGTTTACCTTAGGAGTCATATAATAGTAATTAGTGTCTATTTTGATTTTATCTCCAAATAAGTTATAGTCTATTTTTCTCATCATCAGCAAACATGAATAAAATAGCAGATCTTTTGAATAAGAGGCAATAAAATTCGAGTTTTAATAAGAAAAAAATTCTAATTAGTAACATGTGGTGGCAATGCTTTCTGTCTTTTGAATGAATGCTTGAACAGTGCATATGTCTTTTGAATTTGTTGTTTAAGACTGTTAAATATGTTGGCTCTTGAAAGAATGATGAACATGAGACATGTTATTGATAATCTGAAAAATCATAAAAATGATTCTTAAAGCAAGAAAAAGCAGCAAAGAACAAAGCTTGAAAAAAGAAAAAGGGAGAGAGAGAAAGAAAAAGCAAGTAGAAAAAGCCAAAGCTCTTAAAACCAAAAGGCAAGGGTAATAGAAAGGATCCCAAGGCTTTGAGCATCAGTGGATAGGAGGGCCTAAAGGAATAAAATCCTGGCCTAAGCGGCTAAACCAAGCTGTCCCTAGCCATGTGCTTGTGGCGTGAAGGTGTCAAGTGAAAACTTGAGACTGAGCGGTTAAAGTCAAGGTCCAAAGCAAAATGAAGAGTGTGCTTAAGAACCCTGGACACCTCTAATTGGGGACTTTAGCAAAACTGAGTCACAATCTAAAAGGGTTCACCCAATTATGTGTCTGTGGCATTTATGTATCCGGTGGTAATACTGGAAAACAAAGTGCTTAGGGCCACAGCCAAGACTCATAAAGTAGCTGTGTTCAAGAATCATTATACTGAAATAGGAGAATCAATAACACTATCTGAATTCTAAGTTCCTATAGATGCCAATCACTCTGAGCTTCAATGGATAAAGTGAGATGCCAAAACTGTTCAGAAGCAAAAAGCCACTAGTCCCGCTCATCTAATTAGAATCTGAGCTTCACTCAAAAACTCTGAGATATTATTGCTTCTTGACTTATTAGTCTTCTATTTTATTTGTCTAGTTGCTTGAGGACAAGCAACAGTTCAAGTTTGGTGTTGTGATGAGCGGATATTTTATACGCTTTTTGGGGTTAATTTCATATAGATTTTAGTATGTTTTAGTTGGTTTTTAGTTTATTCTCATTAGTTTCTAGGCAAAATTCATATTTCTGGACTTTACTATGAGTTTGTGTGTTTTTCTGTAATTTCAGGTATTTTCTGGCTGAAATTGAGGAAGCTGAGCAAAAATCTGATTCAGGCTGAAAAAGGATTGCTGATGCTGTTGGATTCTGACCTCTCTGCACTCCAAATGAAATTTATGGAGCTACAGGAGTCCAAATGGCGCGCTTCCAATTGCGTTGGAAAGTAGACATCCAGGGCTTTCCAGAAATATATAATAGTTTATACTTTGCTCAAGGATAGATGACATAAACTGGCGTTCAACGCCAGTTCTATGCTGCTGTCTGGCGTCCAGCGCCAGAAACAAGTTACAAAGTGGAGTTCAACGCCAGAAACAGGTTACAACCTGGCGTTGAACGCCCAAAACAGCCCAGGCACGTGAGAAGCTTTAGTCTCAGCCCCAGCACACACCAAGTGGGCCCCAGAAGTGGATTTCTGCACTATCTGTCATAGTCTACTCATTTTCTGTAAACCTAGGTTACTAGTTTAGTATTTAAACAACTTTTAGAGATTTATTTTGTATCTCATGACATTTTAGATCTGAATTTTGTACCTTTTGATGGCATGAGTCTCTAAACTCCATTGTTGGGGGTGAGGAGCTCTGCTGTGTCCCAATGAATTAATGCAAGTATTTCTGTTTTCCATTCAACCATGCGTATTCCTATCTAAGATATCCATTCGCACTTCAATATGAATGTGATGAACGTGACAATCATCATCATTCCACCACGAACACGTGCCTGACAACCACTTACGTTCCACCGTAGAATGAATGAATATCTCTTAGATCTCTAAATCAGAATCTTCGTGGTATAAGCTAGATTGATGGCAGCATTCAAGAGAATCCGAAAAGTCTAAACCTTGTCTGTGGTATTCCGAGTAGGATTCAAGGATTGAATGACTGTGACGAGCTTCAAACTCGCGAGTGCTGGGCGTAGTGACAGAAGAAAAAGGATAGTAAATCCTATTCTGGTACGATTGAGAACCTGCAGATGATTAGCCGTGCGATGACAGCGCATTTGGACCCTTTTCATTGGAACGATGGATGGTAGCCATTGACAACGGTGATCCACCTACACACAGCTTGCCATAGGAGGACGTGCGTGCGGGAATCAGAAAACAGAGGAAAGCAGAATTTCAGAAGACAAAGCATCTCCAAAACTCCAACATATTCTCCATCATTGCATACAAGTATAATTTGTGTTCTGCCCTTTTTCTCCTTGCAATCATATTTGATAAGTGAATTATTTTATTGTCTTCCTGACTAAGAGTTACAAGATAACCATAGATTGCTTCAAGCCAACAATCTCCGTGGGATCGACCCTTACTCACGTAAGGTATTACTTGGACGACCCAGTGCACTTGCTGGTTAGTTGTGCGAAATTACATTGTGAAGTAATTTTCGTGCACCAAGCCACTATAGCAAATTATATATCATTTCGAAGCCCCGGACGTTAGCTTTCTAACGCAACTAAAACCGCATCATTTGGACTTCTGTAGCTCAAGTTATGACCATTTGAGTGCGAGAAAGTCAGGCTGGACAGCTTAGTAATTTCTTCAACTTCTTGTATTCCTTCCATTTTTGCATGCTTCCTTTCCATCCTCTAAACCATTCCTGCCCTATAAATCCTGAAATCACTTAACAAACATATCACAACATCGAATGGTAATAAGAGAGGATTAAACATAGGAAATTTAAGACCAAAGAAACATGTTTTCAATCATATCACAAGATTAGAAAGGAAAATGTAAAACAATGCAATTAGTATGAATAAGTGTGCAAAGACTTGATGAAACCACTCAATTAAACACAAGATAGACTATAAAATAGTGGTTTATCACTAATTTCCTCAAGAAACCATGACCTCCGTACTTCGCATCAAGGCCCTTACTGTCAAGCAAGTTGGATAGCATCTCACCTGGGCTCATCCACACCAAACTATCGTGCATCGCCATGTCACTACTAGGACACCCAACAAAGTAATCACCAAACCCTCAACCGGCATCTTCGCCACCTCCAACATCGCATAATGATCCACCACCAAAACTATTATATCCACCGCCACTATAACCACCATCTCCATCACCACCACGACCACCAACACCTTCTCCCCAACAACCACCATCAGCAACTCCACTATCGTCACCCATCCCACCATCACGTCCACCACCTCCACTCATACCACCGTCATGTCCACCACTATCACCTATGTCATATCTTCCACCACCACCTCCATCACCTCCGTCATCCCAACTATCATCTACACCGTCACCACCACTACCCTCATCCTCCCCGCCTCTCCCTCCACGTCATGCTCTACCTCGAACACCACCTTTGGCTCCTCGACAACCACCCCTAGCTCCTCTACTACCTCGACCCTTCCCATCCAATGCATTGATGGCATCATCAAGCCACCTCCACTCACGCTGATTGGAACGTGTCCCAACACGATGTCTCTGCTCAACATGGCAGTTGTCCAGAACATCAGGCACCTGATCCATCTATGGAGTCTGTCCTGGACCTCTTTGCAATGCCTTGGCAAAGATTGTGTCTGCTCTGGGGTCTTCGAAAAATAGCTCAAGCGACAAGAACCACCTACCATACTAATCCCACCACTCTAAATACGCATGAGAGGGTCTAGGATCAGGAACAACATCAAGCCGTAAGACATGTTGTGCCCTGTTAGACCAATGAGTGTGCCAACACTGTAAGATAGTGGGAAACCACCGATCGCTGCCTCTGCCGTCCTTTGACATCAAGAAATTGATGTTTAGCGCGCATCACGACCGATGTAGTACTCCTCCAAACTGTGGTAGAACCCGATCTACTTGATACCACTCTAAGACAGCAAATTAGATCAATGCCATTACAAACCTCCATATTGTTGTGTGTTGTGGCTCTAGTATTTTGGGATACGTTACCTGTATGACATTCGGCGAGTTGTACGGCATCCAAGCAAACTAGAAAGGGAAATTGGGTCCAAAATAAGGCTTCATGACTAGTAACAACACAAAATAACTGAAGAATAAAATACTAAAATGTCTGAATCTCACATTGCCAGGATGAAGTAAATCTATCGTCAATCTATAGTGCGCGACTAGAGGTTCCTTCTCGCTCATGTCGACTGATATCTTGACCACCTGCCACCCAAGATATGTTATCAACAAGTGACAAAAAAAACGAAAAACAACAACACGAAAAATAACTAGCAATCATTTGAGTACCTCATTGCCAAGGGCCAGTGAAAGGCATCAATCCCATCGGGCCTAAAATCTGGGAACCGTCAGAAGATCCATTACTGGAGGAGCTACAGCGGACCTGCCAACTTAACCACATACTTGTTGGTTACACGGCATTGGCACCTATATAACCACGGCAGAGCAACAGATCCCCAGCTATATCTGCCCATGTCCTCTAACCTCGCTACGTATGGTAGCCACCTGATATGCATGCGTGTACCCGACTTGTCACCAAAGAGCTATGTCGATAATAGCATCATGATGTACGCTCTCGCGTACCTTCTAACTGTCTCCTCATCTGTGCCCTTAGGAAGGTCACTGAATGTCTCCTGCATCCAAATGCACTTCACAGTGAACTTGTCGATACAGTCCGGTAGCGGCAACACACCCAACAACTCCTCGAACCAAACCCATGCTGGATGATTCACCCGGAAACCGTCTCTCAACAATTTCCTTTTGGCAAGTGCACCGGATTGTCGTCAAGTAAAAACTCATTGTAGAGTGAGGTCGAATCCCACAGGGATTAGTAGATTGAGCAATGTTAATTGGAGAATTATGCTAGTTGAGCGAAATCAAAATTGGGTTGAGATTGCGGAATGTAAAGTTGACGGGAAACTTAAATTGCAAGAAATTAAAGGAACAGAAATTAAATTGCAGGAAATTTAGAGCAGGAACTTAAATTGCATGAAATTAAATGGGAATGGGGATTAAGCATGAAATTAAAGATGCAGAATATAAACAGAATCGGTAGATCAGAAATGGGAATTCATTGGGTTTTGGGAGATATTGAACTCTCCGGATCAAATCATTTTCATCTCTTCCTCAATCAATGTATTCATTGACATTGCTTGACAATCTTAGATGATTGGATCCCAATGTCTTGGCTCACGAATCTCTCTAAGCATGAACAATTGCCCAATGTCTTGATTTAATTGCTCATGGGAAGAGTTGAAGTTCGCTCACTGACTATACCACACAAATTCATAGATCAAAGTATTGGTAGGATTACATGACACTATATCCATCCAACCCCCAATCTAATCCAATGTGAGAAAGAAATTCTAGCATGAATTCTTTATCCCTCTCTCAAGGATCCGAAAAATTCCAATTATGGATAGCTTTTCTCTCAAGACAACTATCCAATTGAATTAAGACCGAAAGCTTTCTAACAAAAGTCAAGAGAAAAGAAAGAAGAAGAAGATGAAAACTACTATTGATCCATTGAATTACAATAGAGCTCCCTAACCCAATGAAAGGGGTTTAGTTGTTCATAGCTCTCAAAATGGAAATTGGAATTGAAAGATACATTCGGAAAATTAAAACAGAAAACTAAAAAGTGCAATAGAAAGTAAAAATATGGGAAAAAGGTCCTCTCTAACTTAAATTCTAAGCTATTTATACATTCTCTTCCATTGATCTGCAATCTCTAAATTGGGCTTTTGGCCTTGATGGAATTGGGTTGAAATGGCTCCAATTGGTTTCCCTTGCTGTTGAGAAGAGATCTATTTGAATTACAGAGTTCTGGTGCTCAAGTTGGAGTTGACGTTTGATGCCCAACGTTGACTCAAACGCTTAAAAAAAAAGATAAATTTTGCTGTCATTGGCGTTTGACTCAACTTTGGAGGGCCAACGTTCTACTATCCCACACGTACGCGTGCACCATGCGTGAGCGTGAAAGCTGTGATTTTACTTATTCACGCGTGCGCGTACACCACGCTTACGCGTGCATTGCCATTTTTCCCATCGACGCGCACGCGTCACTGATGCATACGCGTGAATTCAAGTTTTTCAATTCCAAATTCTGGGCTTGGCATCGCGGACGTTGGAGGTAGCGTTTGAGGCAACGTTGGACCTCCAACGTTCACTTTGTGATGCGTACGCATGACCCACACGTACGCGTGGATGGTCAATTTTTCCATTCCACGCGTGCGCGTGACTGACGCTTGTGTGGATATAGAAATTTTGCTCTTTCACGCGTACGCGTCATAGACACATACGCGTCGCTCAAAAATTATTTTGCTCCAGAATTGAAATTTTATTACAACATTGGGGGTAACGTTGGATGTCCAACGCTCCCTCCAACGTGAGCATCAGTAATTCATGCAGAGGATTGCTCTGCCTCTCTTCCAACGTTGCTTCTTCTTCATCTTTTCCAGGCTCCTTCTTCAACTTTTCTCCATGCTTTCTTTCACCTATCATCAACCAATACATGCATCAAAGTCTTGCTAAAGTCATGATAATTCTCATCATTCTTAGCATACAAGTAATTATAGCATAATTCTCATAAAATTGCATCAAATTAATCATGGTTGAATGAATCTAGGCATACATGAATTTCTAACCCAATTGCTTACTTATAGCTCAAGAAAGTGCGTAAAACCTATTAAAAACAAAGAAAAAGGATAGTGAAACTAGCCTAAGATGCTCTGGCATCACAACACCAAACTTAAATCTTGCTTGTCCCTAAGCAAGTACTGAATTATTAAGAAGAAAGAATGAAACAGAAGGTGATGTTCATATCAGCAAGTCATTATTATTAGTTCATGGGGTTTTATGCAAAAAATACAATAACTCACTTCTTATTGATCCTTAGGCATAGACTGTCTCCTTGAAGCTTCAATTAACACACTGCTATGACCTCTTATTATTCACTTATTCTTGGTAATTGCTTTTCTTTATTTTCTTTTTTTGTAAACTTTAGCTCAGTGTCATGTGTTGTAGTAGTTTTTTAGCTTATTTGTACTCAACACATATTCACTACAGATACTTTACTCACAATTCTTCTCAAGACATTGATGCCCAGCATCTCTTTGGGTCACTAAATGCCTTGTAACTAGGTTGCTCTTGATAGTGGACTTTTGGTTGATAATCCCGGGTTAGTTAACCCAAGTTACCAAGTGTTAAAGTACTTCATAGAACCTAATCATCCAAGTAGATCCTAGTACAAAGATACCACAGGCATATATCCTAAGGTCCAAGCTATTGGTGTCTAGCCTTATTCTTTGTTTTCTTCTATTTTTGTTGCCACTTTTGGCTTTTCTTTTTCTTTCTTTTTTTACTTGTTTTTCTTTCCTCCAAGGACTTTTATTTGCTAAGATTCATAGACAGCATGCTAATTTATACTAAAAGGGGAACAGTCTATCCTTTTATTCATTATAAGTGAGCTACTACACAATCAAACACATATACCACCACTTACTGTTATTTCATTTCTTGCTAAAAAGGAACTATTCCACTTCTTGTTCAAACATTTCTTTTATTTAGATTGAAAAGACTCAGGGGACAAACAAGCATTTAACACTAGTGAAAGTGAAAACCCACATATCCAGGCTAGCACACTTATTGCAAAGATTAAACATAATGGCATGTAAAATGACTTAACTAACTGTTAACTATCAACAGGGGCACATTCAGACTTCCAATTTACACATTCCAAAGTAGAAATAGTTAAGCAACAATACAACCTCTTGAAGTCCAGTTGCTTCCTCTCTGTCATCACCATCTTTTGCTTTTGTGTCCTTCTTTTCCTTCTTAACTGATGGTGTATATTCCTTCCAAGAGGTTTATTGAATTCCTGCAAAGTTATTGGAAGTTGCTTGTTCCCCAAGCACTTGAGAGATTATTAGCATGCATGTATGTTTGTAGGCTTTTGAACTTAGATTGGTGTGTGAACACCAAACTTAGTTTCTTACCTTATGCAGCAAGTTGAGTCTTATGCAGAAAACATCAAGTACTTTTATTTAAGAAAGTAAATTATGAACTAGATAACAAACTAGAAACTAGAAAACAAACAACTTTTGAGTAATTTCTCTGACTGTTTGGAGTTGATAACTAGCTATGCTGAGGGTGCAATGTGTTCTTAATGAACTCTGTGGTGGAACACCAAACTTAGAACTACACATTCACCCTTAAATTTCTTTGGTGTGCAACACCAAACTTAGCTCCTTGCAATACAGAGAATCTACTTAACTCTTTTATTGAATTTAACTAGGGAAAGAGAACTATCTTTGGTTGGGTTGCCTCCCAACAAGCGCTCTTTTATCGTCATTAGCTTGACGGTTGGTTTACTTGTTAGGGTGGATTGTAGTGCCTGAGATCCTCTCCTCTCACTGTGAAACTGTCCCTATTTGATTCCTTGACAATTTCCAAATGCTCCAGGGAAAGGACCTTTCTGATTGTGAACACTTTAGGTAACTGAGATGGAATGGTTGGAAGATGGGGTGGAATTTGTGGATGGTGGATTGATATCACCTTGTCTCCAGGGGAGAAACCTTCTGTAGGAACCTTCTTGTTTCTCCATCCCTTGGAAATTTCTTCACAACTCTTTTCTCTTCTTCCATTAGTTCTCCATTGACTCTTGTGTTAGGGAGATCCTTGTTAGCTGCTCTTCCTAATTCTTGTGGCTTCGGCTCTTCCTTGAACTCCATTGGTTGCTTCATCTCTTGAGCTTCTTGTTTATCCATCAAGGAAAGCTCCAGATGCTTGCCTGGTGTTTCATTGTTGTTTTCCTTCAGAGAGCTCTCACTGTATTCTTTCTTTAATTTCTTACTCTCTTGCTCAGATTCATGCACGGGCTTGAAGGCCTGGAAAGTGAGCTGCTCATTATGTATTCTTAGTATCAACTCTCCTTGTTCTACATCAATGAGTGCTCGACCAGTAGCTAGAAATGATCTCCCCAGAATAATGGGATGGAGGTAACTTTCCTCCATGTCCAGAACAACAAAGTCAGTAGGAGGAAGTAGTTTCCTACTTTCACCAATACATTTTCGACTACTCCTTCGGCCTGCTTATGAGTTTTATCTGCCAATTGGATGATTACATCTGTGGATCTCAACTCATTGTTTGCAACTTCTTCATAAGGGATAGAGGCATCACATTTATGCTAGCCCCTAGATCACAAAATTCCCTGTCAATTTTTGTCTCTCCTATGACACATGGAATATGAAAGCTCCCTGGATCCTTTTTCTTTAGGAGTACATCCTTCTTGATGAGGGCACTGCATTCTTTATTCATTGTCACTGTTTGTCCCCCTTTCAAGGTTCCTTTCTTGGTCAGCAGTTCTTTCATGCACTTAATGTATGTGGGCATCTGTTGGAGAATTTTGATGAAGGGGATGTTGACACTGAGAGATGCAAACATGTCTAGGAATCTTGAATATGACCTGTCTTTCTCACTTCCCCTGAGTTTCTGGGGAAATGGTACTTGTGGCACAAAATGCTTGAGGGATTCTTTCTCTTTTAGTTTCTTCCTCTGTTCAGGGCTAGCCATTTCTTCTATCTCCCTTATATTCTTCCTTGACTCTCCTTCATCATGCTCTGAGTGTCTCGAGCATTCTTCCTTCAGAGCTTCTTCACTGCTTAGATTGATTGACTTGCATTCTTCCCACCTTACTTTCTTGGTCTCTCCTCTTGGGTTCTTTTCAGTATCACTTGGAAAGCTGTCGGTGGGCTTGGAAAATTTATGTGAAAGATGTCCTACCTGAGATTCGAGATTCTTAAGAACCTCCCCTAGGCTTTTTTTACTACCTCTCACTTTTTCCTGAATTTCTTCATGTCTTCACATTCCTTGCTAAGGAATGCAAGCATGGCTTCCATTTTAGCTATCCTGTCATCATCATGTGGTGATGGTTGGTTGGAATTGGGGTGTTGAGAGTGGTTATTGTGGCTTTGGTATAGTGGCTGTGAGTAAGTGTTTTGTGTGGTCTGGTATAGTTTTTGGTTGGAGTTTAGGTGGGTGGAGTTGTTATACTGGTTCGGATTATGGGATCGGTGGTCTTGGCCTTGGTTTTGTTAGTTTTCCCACCCAAAGTTTGGGTGGTTCCTCCAACCAGAGTTATAGGTTTTAGAATATGGATCATTAGCTTGCCTAGATGAATTTCCAAGGTAATTAGCTTCCTCCCAGTTAACTCTTTCTTCTGTGTCCAACTCTTCTTGAGGTGATGATTGAGTGTGGATAGTTGCAGCCTGATTCTTCTCCATTTGCTTGGTCAATTCAGCCAGTTACTTGGTGATCATCTTATTCTGGGCCTGGATTGCATCCATATGGTTTAATTCTAAGACTCTTCTGTTGTTGCTCCTGTCTGAGGCATAAAAATACTCATTGTCAGCCACTATCTCTATAACATCAATGGCTTCTTCAATGGTCTTCTTCTTGTTTAGGGAACCTCCAGATGAGTGGTCTACAACCTTCTTTGATTCATAACTCATCCCTTCATAAAAGATATGGATTTGCACCCACTCATTAAACATATCAGGGGGGCATTTCCTTGTCAAATCTTTGAATCTCTCCCAGGCTTTATAAAGAGTCTCACCATCCTACTGTCTGAATGTCTGCACTTCAATTCTTAGCCTGTTTACTTTCTGTGGAGGGTAGAACCTTGTTAAGAATCTATTTATTACATCTTCCCAGGTTGTCAAGCTTTCCTTGGGGAATGATTCTAGCCATTTTGATGCTTTGTCCCTCAAAGAAAATGGAAATAGTAGCAATCTATAAGTATCAGGATGAACACCATTAGATTTAACTATGTCACATATCCTTTAGAATTTAGTGACATGCTCATTAGGATCCTCTTGGGCACTTCCTCCAAAAGAACAGTTGTTTTGCACAAGAGTTATGAGCTGAGGCTTCAATTCGAAATTATTAGCATGGATGGTTGGATTTTGAATGCTGCTACCACAATTTCCTGGGTTTGGATTGATGTATGATCCCAAAACTCTCCTCTCTTGTCCAGCAGGGTTGGCTCCACCTCTTCTGGCATGATTGTTAACCTCTCCTTCATGATGGTTTTCCATATCATCCTCCATGGTTATATCCAAGTCTTTCTCCTCTTCTTCTGCACCAACAACCCTCTTTTCTTTTGCTTCCCTTCTTAATCTCAAGAAGGTTCTTTCCGGTTCACTATCAAACGAGGTTGAAACCTCTCTTCTACCTATCATACAAGTAGCACAACAAGCAGCAACCAGCAAGAATTCACAATTAATAAAAAAGTGTGATTAGAGCAATTGAGGCAATTAATCAAACAGTTAGTGAGTCAGTGAGTTAGTATTGCAGGAAAGCAAAGAAGTAAGAGAAATTAAAGAGAAATAACTAAAAAAAATTACAGAGAACAAAAATGAACAACTGAAAGTAAAATTCAATAAATCAAATGAAAACAAAAGTGCTCAATCTAGTTATCCTCCAAGTTAGTCATTGTCAATACAAAACCAATCCCCGGCAACGGCACCATAAACTTGATTCACCCGGAAACCGTCTCTCAACAATTTCCTTCCGGGAAGTGCACCAGATTGTCGTCAAGTAAAAACTCACTGTAGAGTGAGGTTGAATCCCAAAGGGATTGGTAGATTGAGCAATGTTAATTGGAGAATTACGCTAGTTGAGCGAAATCAAAATTGGGTTGAGATTGCAGAATGTAAAGTTGGCGGGAAACTTAAATTGCAAGAAATTAAAGGAACAGAAATTAAATTGCAGGAAATTTAGAGCAGGAACTTAAATTGCATGAAATAAAATGGGAATGGGGATTAAGCATGAAATTAAAGATGCAGAATATAAACAAAATGGGTAGATCAGAAATGGGAATTCATTGGGTTTTGGGAGATATTGGACTCTCCGGATCAAATCATTTTCATCTCTTCCTCAATCAATGCATTCACTGACATTGCTTGGCAATCTTAGATGATTGGATACCAATGTCTTGGCTTACCAATCTCTCTAAGCATGAACAATTGCCCAATGTCTTGATTTAATTGCTCATGGGAATAGTTGAAGTTCGGTCACTGACTATACCACACAAATTCATAGATCAAAGTATTGGTAGGATTACATGTCACTATATCCATCCAACCCTCAATCTAATCCAATGTGAGAAAGCAATTATAGCATGAATTCTTCATCCTTCTCTCAAGGATCCGAAGAATTCTAATTATGGATAGCTTCTCTCTCAAGACAACTATCCAATTGAATTAAGACCGAAAGCTTTCTAACAAAAATCAAGAGAAAAGAAAGAAGAAGAAGATGAAAACTACTATTGATCCATTGAATTATAATAGAGATCCCTAACCCAATAAAGGGGTTTAGTCGTTCATAGCTCTCAAAATGAAAATTGGGATTGAAAGATACATTCGGAAAATTAAAACAGAAAACTGAAAAGTGCAATAGAAAGTAAAAATATGGGAAAAAGGTCCTCTCTAACTTAAATTCTAAGCTATTTATACACTCTCTTTCATTGATCTTCAATCTCTGAATTGGACTTTTGGCCTTGATGAAATTGGGTTGAAATGGCTCCAATTGGTTTCCCTTGCTGTTGAGAAGAGATCTATTTGAATTACAGAGTTCTGGTGCTCAAGTTGGAGTTGACATTTGATGCCCAACGTTGACTCAAACGCTTTTCAAAAAAAAAAACAGATAAATTTTGCTTTCATTGGCGTTTGACTCAACGTTGGAGGGCCAACGTTCTGCTATCCCACGCGTACGCGTGCACCATGCGTGAGCGTGAAAGCTGTGATTTTGCTGATTCACGCGTACGCGTGCATTGCCATTTTTCCTATCAATGCGCACGCGTTATTGACGCATACGCATGAATTCAAGTTTTTCAATTCCAAATTCTGGGCTTGGCATCGCGGACGTTGGAAGTAGCATTTGAGGTAACGTTGGACCTCCAACATTCGCTTTGTGACGCATACGTGTGACCCACACGTACGTGTGGATGGTCAATTTTGCTATTCCACGTGTGCGTGTGACTCACGCTTGCGCGTGGATATAGAAATTTTGCTCTTTCACACGTACGCGTCACTCAAAAATTCTTTTGCTCCAGAATTGAAATTTTATTACAACGTTGGGGGTAACATTGGATGTCCAACTCTCCCTTTAACGTGAGCATCAGCAATTCATGCAGAGGATTGCTCTGCCTCTCTTCCAACATTTGAGGCAACGTTGGTGGTCCAACTTGGCCACCAACGTTGCTTCTTCTTCATCTTTTCCAGGATCCTTCTTCAACTTTCCTCCATACTTTCTTTCACCTATCATCAACCAATACATGCATCAAAGTCTTGCTAAAGTCATGAGAATTCTCATCATTCTTAGCATACAAGTAATTATAGCATAATTCTCATGAAATTACATCAAATTAATCATGGTTAAATGAATCTAAGCATACATGAATTTCTAACCCAATTGCTTACTCATAGCTCAAGAAAGTGCATAAAACCTATTAATAACAAAGAAAAAGGATAGTGAAACTAGCCTAAGATGCTCTGGCATCACTGGACAGCCGCCGTCAATGTACCGCTCGAAGTCTGTCAGATATCCGTTGATGTACTGTCCGTCGATCGGGAGTCCTAGCTGGTAGGCTACTTCCTGTAGCATAATCGTGCACTCACCGAATGGCAGATGAAATGGATGCATCTTTAGACGCTATCTCTCTACAAATACACTCATTAATGGCTCATCCAACCTAAACCAGTGGTCGTTGAGCCTCGCGAGATGGGACAGGCCAGTCATCTGCAGGTATGACATGATCCTATTGTCTAACGTCATATCATGTTGCCTCCTCATGCTCGTGATACAGCGGTGGGCTGCATGACATTGAAAACATTCTCTTAGAATCATAATACTTTAGAAAACAACTATCACCTAAACCGGATAATTTTAATCAAAAAATACTTTAACCAGAATTACATTAAATTCTAATAGAACATAGTTAACCTACTATATATACGGCATAAAGTTAAACCTTTAGTATATAACTAAAATTGTAGTGCCTCATTAATCTAACATTTGATGATTCAATTTTTTAAATAAATTAAATCATTCTAGATTCTTGCTAATCTTCTGCTGCCTACATAATCCAAAACTTGAAATCCAAATTAACTTAAATTAAGTTAAATTAAATTAAACTCCACAAAATTTCTAACCTCGTTAAACTTCTAACAATAAAAACTCACAAATTCTAACCAAATCTGTTAAATCTACTCATCAACATACTTAGTTACTCCTTATCCAACATGCATTTGTGATTTTAATTTTCTAATACACTACTACCCCCATATCAATACTCTACCTACTATTCGAGGTTTAAAGATTCTAATAATTATCATATTCAAGTTCTAAATGGTTTAATATCACTAACAATCTTCTAACACACTACTACCCCTTAATCAATACTCTAACTACTACTTGAAGTTTAGACATTCTAATAATTCTAATAATCAAGTTCTAAATGATTTAATATCACTAACAATTATTTATTTCTTAAAAAAAATAAACAAATTAAATTTTATTTACTAACCTCTTCATGCACACTACCAGCAATATGGGCGACTCAGTCCAACCGATAAATTCGATTTGGGTTGTCTTCCATTTTTGTGGTATCAATCTTGTAGTTCTTACGATGGTATCGAGAGTTTTAGGGAAAAAGAAAGAATAATTAGGAGGTAGAAAGAATAAGAGGAGATTGGAAAATGTTATTTTCTTTCTGATTCATATTTGATTTACAACAATTCTTCTAATTTATAGATAGCTAGGGATCTATTTATGGAAATATTCTAAATTGATAACATTGATTTTTCCTAATATTTCTCGTGATGCTAAATATCTCCCTAATTTGATTCAATCTTCTAACACTCCTCCTCAAGATGAGTAGTGGGGCCACCAATGCTCAACATGCTAAGAACTTCGGCCAAAATTCTGCATGAGACTGCTTTCGTAAGGACATCTGCCAATTGGTCTTCTGATCTAATAAAAGGGAGTTCCACAGTACCTTCTTCAATTTTTTCTTTGATAAAGTGCCGGTCTACCTTAACATGTTTAGTTCTGTCATGTTGTACAGGATTCTCTGAGATGCTTATTGCTGCTTTATTATCACATTTTAATTTTCTTGGTAATTGAGGTGGAAACCCAATTTCATATATGAGTTTCTTAATCCAAAGGATTTCAGTTATGCCCTTAGCAATTCCTCAAAATTCTGCTTCAGCACTTGAGAGGGCAACAACCTTCTGTTTCTTACTTCTCCAGGTGACTAAGTTACCTCCCACCAATGTAAAGTAGCCTGATGTAAATCTTCTATTATTTGGGTTACCGGCCCAATCAGCATCTGTGTATGCTTCAATGTTAAGGTGCCCATTTCTTTTGAACCAGATCCCACTTCCTGGAGTTCCTTTCAAGTACCTGACTATTCTCATGACAGCTTCCATATGATTCTCCTGTGGTTGGTGCATAAATTGGCTAACTACCCCTACTGTATAGGCTATATCTGGTCGGGTGTGTGACAAGTAGATTAGTTTTCCAACTAAGCGTTGGTACCGCTCCTTATCTGCCAGTTTAGAGTCTTCTTCTAGTCTCAAGCCATGATTAACTTGCATAAGAGTGTCTGCAGGTTTACAGTCAACCATTCCTGTCTCTGCAAGGAGGTCTAGGATGTATTTCCTCGGAGAGACAAAGATTCCCTTATTGGAGCGTAGAACCTCTATTCCCAAGAAGTACTTTAATCCACCCAAGTCCTTCATTTCAAATTCTGTGAAGAGATTCCTCCTTAGCCTTGCAATTTCTTCATTGTCACTCCCTATTATGATTATATTATCCATATAAATTATTATGCATGTTATTAAATCCCCTCTCTTTTTCAGGAATAAGGTGTGATCTGAGTTACTCTGCTTGTACCCGTATTCCTTCATGGCAACTGTGAACCTTCCAAACCAAGCCCGCGGTGATTGTTTCAAGCCATAGAGAGCCTTCTTCAATCTACCCACTTCATTCTTCTTAAATCCTTCAAAAAATCCTGATGGAGCTTCCATATATACCTCTTCTTTCAACTCTCCATGAAGGAAAGTATTTTTTACATCAAATTGGTGGAGAGGGCAATCTTTATTTGCGGCTACTAAGAAGAGGACTCTGATGGTATCAATTTTTGCTACTGGTGAGAAAGTTTCTGAATAATCAATGCCATAAGTTTGTGTGTACCCTTTGGCGACCAGCCTTGCCTTGTAACATTCTACAGTGCCATCTATCTTGTATTTAATGGTGAATACTGGTGCACGAATTATAAATCACACTTTTCACAACTTGTACCACTAACCAGCAAGTGCACTGGGTCGTCCAAGTAATACCTTACGCGAGTAAGAGTCGAATCCCACGGAGATTGTTGGCTTGAAGCAATTTATGGTTATCTTGTAATTCTTAGTCAGGATATCAATTATAATTATCAGTTTGGATTGTGAAAAATAAAAGAGCATGAATTAAATACTTGTTATGCAGTAATGGAGAATATGTTGGAGTTTTGGAGATGCTTTGTCTTCTGAATCTCTGCTTTCCTACTGTCATCTTCTTCACGCACGCAAGTTTTCTCCTATGGCAAGCTGTATGTTGGTGGATCACCGTTGTCAATGGCTACCATCTGTCCTCTCAGTGAAAATGGTCCAGGTGCGCTGTCACCGCACGGCTAATCATCTGTCGGTTCTCACTCATGTTGGAATAGAATCCATTGATCCTTTTGCGTCTGTCACTACGCCCAACCCTTGTGAGTTTGAAGCTCGTCACAGTCATCCAATCCCTGAATCCTACTCGGAATACCATAGACAAGATTTAGACTTTCCGGATTCTCAAGGATGCTGCCAATAGATTCTAGCTTATACCACGAAGACTCTGATTAAGGAATCCAAGAGATACTCATTCAATCTAAGGTAGAACGGAAGTGGTTGTCAGGCACGCGTTCATAAGTTGAGAATGATGATGAGTGTCACGGATCATCACATTCATCATATTGAAGTGCGAATGAATATCTTAGATAGAAACAAGCGTGTTTGAATAGAAAACAGAAATAATTGCATTAATTCATCGAGACACAGCAGAGCTCCTCACCCCCAACAATGGAGTTTAGAGACTCATGCCTTAGAGATACAATGTAAAACGTGAAAATGTCATGAGGTACAAAATAAATCTCTAAAAGTTGTTTAAATACTAAACTAGTAACCTAGGTTTACAGAAAATGAGTAAACTAAGATAGATAGTGCAGAAATCCACTTCTGGGGCCCAGTTGGTGTGTGTTGGGGCTGAGACTTGAGCTTTACACGTGCCTAGGCTGTTTCTAGAGTTAAACGACAGGTTGTAACCTGTTTCTGGCGTTTAACTCCAACTTGTAACCTGTTTCTGGCGTTTAACGCCAGAATGCAACATGGAACTGGCATTGAACGCCAGTTTACGTCATCTATCCTTGAACAAAGTATGGACTATTATATATTGCTGGAAAGCCCTGAATGTCTACTTTCCAACGCAATTGATAGCGCACCAATTGGAATCCTGTAGCTCCAAAAAATCTATTCCGGGTGCAAGGAGGTCAGAATCCAACAACATCAACAATCATTTTTCAGCCTGAATAAGATTTTTGCTCAGCTCCCTCAATTTCAGCCAGAAAATACCTGAAATTATAGAAAAACACACAAACTCATAGTAAAGTCTAGAAATGTGATTTTTATTTAAAAACTAATAAAAATATAATAAAAAGTGACTAAAACATATTAAAAACTACATAAAAACAATGCCAAAAAGCGTATAAATTATCCGCTCATCAAATACCCATCGACACCCAACTGATTTCTTCCCGGCCGGTAGAATACATTTTTCCTAGGTTTTGTTCTTCTCCAGGGCTTCCATTTTTGTCTTCATAGCTTCTTGCCATTCAGTCATTTTACTTGCTTCTTGGACCGTTCTGGGGATGTCTTCAGTTAGGAGGATGCTAGAAAAGGCCTTTGCAACCTCTGTCACTCCTTCTCTGGTTGTCTTTATCGGGTACTTTGAGTTGCGGGAGACATGTTCTGGAGAGTATCGGTTGGGTGGAACACCTCTGTTTCTTCTTGGAAGAAGTGTAAAGGGTTCTCGTTCTGATTCTTCAAGTTCCAAAGCTATACTGTCATTGTTAGTCATTAAAAGTATGGAGTAAATTATCAGAGTGGGATTCACTTACCTCTTGTATAACATTCTCAGAAGGATTTTCACTGGTTGTGTGTACTGAGTGGTTTTCTTCGTTGAGTAAGGTATGCTCGGTGGCTCCATCTACTCGCTCTATTTGAATAGTTTCAAGGCAACAAAGGTTATCTAGCCAACTTGGCGATCCACTAAATTCTTCCCCCTGAACGCCATGTTGGCGATGGTAGTAAAATTCAGACTCTAAGAAATCACAATCCATTGTTACATGAATGCGATAAGTGACAGGATTGTAGCATCGATACCCCTTTTGGTGTGTAGCATACCCAACAAAGACACACTTTTCTGCCAAGGTTCGAGTTTATTCCTATTTGTTTTCGTGATATGGACGAACACAAAGCACCCAAAAACTCGAGGTGGCAAAGTAAGAATGGGGGGAATCTTAGTCTGAGTGGCCAAGATTTGGAGGGGTGTTGCCGAGGGCCTGAGTTGGTAGGCGATTGAGAAGGTAGGCTGAGATTGCAATAGCTTCAGGCAAAAAAGAACTTGACATTTGTGCATCAAAAAGCATGGCTCGAGTCATCTCAAGAATTTTACGATTTTTTCTCTCGGCGACACCATTTTGTTGGGGGATATTTGGACAGGATGTTTGGTGGATAAGCCCATTCTTTTGGAAGAAGTCTTTCATTGATTGATTTATGAATTCTCCACCATTATCTGACCGGAGCATTTGAATTTTTTTATTGAATTGGGTATGAATCATTTGGTAAAAATCAAAGAACCGATCAGGAACTTCAGATTTATGTTTCAGAAAATATATCCAAGTCATGCGAGAAAAATCATCCACAAATAACACAAAATATTGAAAAGGATTATTTTGGGACTTCGGTGCGGGACCCCACACATCAGAATGGATAAGAGAAAATATAGAATTGACTCTTGTATTGCTTGGAGAAAAAGTAACTCTGATTTTTTGCACGAATACAAGTCTCACATTTAATAGTTTCAGTATTTTTCAAAAAAAAAATACTAGGAAATAAAATCTTAAGGTACCCAAATGAGGGGTGTCCCAAACGTCTGTGCCATAACCAAAGTTTCCTGGTAACTGTTCCGTGAGCAAGCATGGCATGTCCCTGGTGTGCTACTTCATCAACGTAGTAAAGCCCATCTCACTCAGTACCACGCCCAATGATCTCCTTCATAATGTCCTGCAAAAGGCAGAAATTGCAATATATGAGTACCACACAATTTAACTCCTTGGTTACTTAGCTAACAAATAACAGTTTAGAAGACAAATCAGGAACATAGAGGCATTTTTCCAATTTTAAATTTTTTGAAAAAACAATAGAGCCTCCCCCTTTAACTTCAATTAAATCGCCACTAGCAGTCTCAATGTGGGCCTTTGAGGGCTTGGTCAAGCTGTCAAAATCCTCGAGTTCATAGGTCATGGTGTCGGTGGCCCCACAATCGAAGATCCACTCTTTTGATTTTTTTATAGGACCTTGGTTATGGGCCCCATTCCCAGCAATTAAACCAAGGCCATTATATGACCCATCTTGGTAGAGCCCGTTACCGCCCTCTTTTTCTCTCTTACCTTGTTGCGTTGCGGCCACCGAAGCCTTACCGTGCTGTGTCCTGCGATTTCTCCTTCTTCTTCTCCGGTGCCACTGCTGCTGGTAACCTCTAGGATGCCCACGGCGGTGGCGCCTCTCCGTTGACCAGATTTGTTCTTTGATTTCTTGTGACTATCCTCCCACCATTCTGGATATCCTACGATTCTGAAGCATGTTTCCTTGGTGTGTTTTTTCATTCCGCAGTGGGTACAATAAAGATGGCTTTTGTCTTCTCTCTCTTTCCCCCGCGATGATGGCCACCGTCCAACAGTGTCTGAGCGACCACGCCCTTGACCGCCTTGATCGATTCTGTTTTTCGCAGCGAGGCCTGTCCCGATCTCTCCTTGTGATGCCTCTCCTATGCCATCGGTGGTAGGCTTCAGAATCTGAAGTCGGGCTGCCTCCCTCCGGATAGTGGCATAGGCAGATTCTACTAAAGGAGCAGGTTCTTATTTTAATAGATTTCTTCTAACAGTGTCAAATTTGTCATCTACACCAGTTAGAAATTGGTATAATCTCTGTTCCTGTTTTAACCGATTGAAAGTCGTAATATCTTCTGGGAATTTCATGGGATTTGGTTATTTTCTGTCTATTTCCATCCAAATGGCTTGTAGTTTGTTCCAGAAATCCTCTAGGGTACCTTGTCCTTGCTTTCGCGTGTTTGCTAGTCGATGCAGGTCGTAGATTTGTATCGGATCTGTCCCGCTTCCGTATGTGGTTGCCAAGCCATCCCACAAAGCTTTTGCCGTTGGAAATTGAGAGACATTATTCATTAGACTTGCTTCGATGTTCTGGATGATCCAAGTAAAAATGGTCTGGTCTCCTTGCTCCCATTGTTCATATATCGGTTCTGTTTCTGCTGGTGCTGGGGGTATCCTTGTCAGGTGAGCCTTCTTTCCTCTTTCACCGATTGCTTATCCCCATTCAATTGGAAACCAATTGATAGACTGTTAGAGTTGGTTTGCGAAGATTGCATTCCAAGGCTGCTCCGCAGCAACTTTGCGATCTGTAGCGTCAGCTCATCGGGTTTGTTTGAATTATTGCCAGTATTAACACTGGTATCTTCGTCAGATGTTGACATTCTGTTTTGACTAATTTGGCTGAGAGAGTATAGAAACGATGATCTAATTCTGAGTTCGCAGGCCCTAACACCACTCTGATACCATCTTACGATGGTATCTAGGGTTTAAGGGAAAAAGAAAGAATAATTAGGAGGTAGAAAGAATAAGAGAAAATTGGGAAATGTTATTTTCTTTCTGATTCATATTTGATTTACAACAATTCTTCTAATTTATAGATAGCTAGGGATCTATTTATTGAAATATTCTAAATTGATAACATTGATTTTTCCTAATATTTCTCGTGATCCTAAAATATCTCCCTGATTTGATTCAATCTTCTAACAGTAGTATAGCTTGCCTTACTTTCTCTGGATTTTTGGTTTTGGTAGGGTGTAGTGTGGTGAAATATAATTCGAATAAAGTGAATTTGAATTCTATATATAGGGAGTTTGCATGTAAATCGAATTAGGATGCATAGATTTACATTGGAAGCACGTATATATAACTGAATTAGGGTGTATCGATTTACTATGGAGTAATTCGAATTCACCCAATTCGATTTACCATGTGCGAAAACCATGGGTTAAATCGATATAGCTTGTATCGATTTACTACGGGTGATATCAAAACAATATACTCCCTTAGTAAATCGAAGCTACTTACATCAATTTACTTTCAACCTTACTTAATTGGTATAGGCTAATTTGATTTACTATTACAATTTGTAATTCTACTTTAGCTAATTCAATTTATATAATAACATACATGGGACATCTACATAACTTTTTTATTTTGAATGATTTATGTAATATTAAATTGTCTTTAGTTTATATAAGTGTTTTATCCAATAATTTATGTACAAAATCTTGTAAAACACATACACACACTTAAACGAGTCCGCCTTCCATGAATCCCTCCTAAATTAAATCTGATACCACATACATATATATAGATATAATGAGAATTCAGAGTTCTCAATAAATATAACAATTTTTTACATTTTCATAGTTCAACAGTTCTTCACAAAAAAATATTGTGACTATTATATTCATATAAAATAATAGTTTCATTTAATGCAAAATGTGTTTCATATGATTTTTTTTATTTTTCTTTTCACATTACTTCACATGCTTCTTTCACACATAATAAATCTTGTAAGAAACTTTCGTTTTTTTTTTTTTTTGGTCTAATAACATCATGACAACAAAATATGAATTACGACGTACCAATCAAGTTATCTTGCCTTTTTAATGGCTAGTAGTCAATTTTAAATATTTTTTATATCTTTTTTTGTAATTAATTTAGAAATAATATTGTTTAAATTATGCCAAATAAATAATAAAATAATAAATGAATCATAATAATATGAAAAAATCAACAAATCTCAAAACACACTACAAGAAACATATGTTTTAACGACAAATTTTTAATGGTAATAGTTCTTTAATTTAAGTTATGTTTTTACGGTAATTATATATTTGTTATTATTACTATATATTATAATAGTAATTGTCATTATTGTCACTAATAAATATAAAAAAGATTTAGTGAAAAATTTTTAGTAACCATAAAATTATAGTTAGTATTATTTTTATTAAAATTATATTATAATAACACTTGTTATTATTACTACTAATAAATATAAAATAATCTTTTAAAATTTTGAGTGGCAACAGAGTTATAGCTAGTATTATTTTTATTAAAATAATTTTGTTTTCTAAACCAAATGTCATAAGAGATGAGATTAAGAGAAAACTAGGTCTTAGAGATTTAGGAAAAACTTAAGCTCACTGCCCAAACCCTGCCATAGCCATCGCTGCTATTCTCGCCTCTACAGTTCAGATCGAGCAAAGATGCTTCCTCCACCAACGCATCTCCAAATTTGGTCGCAACACCTGCTTCACGGACGATGTTATCACTGCATTCGACTATTATCTTCTTTGCTCTGCCATTGTTTTTCATTTTATATTTTTATTAATTCTAAAATTCAGCAGAATTTTGTTGTTGTCACCGTTGTCAACGGTTGTTGCTACTCCTCAATTTCTTTCTGGTTTTGTGCAGGGCCATTAATGGATGTTCCTTGTATTCAAGATAGAGTTTTCTATTTTCGTAGGTCACATTGAATTAGTATAATATATACTTTTTTATCTTCTTTCTAATTTTGTTTATCAATTTCATTTTTTCTATTTTTGTGCTATGTATGCTTTCAAATTTAAGTCTTGAAGGGTTTAGTTAGTGTTATATAATTTTGTTTTTATCTTTTGTAGTTGCTAGAACTTACAAAATAAGAATTGAGGCAATTGAAGAACCAGGAATCTTCCAAATACGATCTTCCGTCAAAGATCTTATGTTGTGTTATATATCAATATTAAGTACCTGGTAATGTTTATCTTTTTTTGGTTCCTTATGTTGTGTTATATGTGTTATTGATTGGCTCATTGGACTGATGATTTTCATGTACTGATTATAGAATCTTGTTAATTTTATTTTGTAGGCTGAGATGGAAAGCGACGAGGTTTATGCTTGAATCACTTTGCAACGATCTTCAAATGTGAGAATTTGATACATTTTTTGAACAATTAATTCCCTCATTATTGAAAATTGAAAAACATTTAACTGATTTTTTCTTTTTTTTTTTTTTTTGGTTTTGTTGTTGTAGGATATGACAATAAAAAATCTTACTCAGGAGATAAAAAAGAATGTAGTTACTGATTCTTTATTTAGGAGATATACTTTGATTATTATACTTATTTTTAAGTTGTTAGGATTTGAATTTTTAAAAGAGTTGTATGCAACTGATTCTAACTTTTCTGCTATTTATGCCTTGTGTGAAGATGCTTCATTTAACAAATTTTATAGACATAAAGATTTTCTATTTCGTGGTAATAGAATCTGTGTGTCTACTTGTTCTATTAGGTTGCATTTGGTTCTGAAAATAGGATAAGATAAGACACTGAGAACAAGACATAAATGACAAAGACACAAAAATTAGTGTTCTTATATTTTGTTTGGTGATAAACTAGAACAAATTATAAAAGTTCAACTTATTCACATTTTTTCATTCAAAAAAATTTGAGAAGAAAAATATAATAATAAAAATATAATTATAAAAAGTTAACAAGGATAATGAAAAAAAATAAGGTGTGTCTCTTGTTAGTGTCTGTGTCTTTTTTGTTAAGATGGACACAAAATACACTAATTCAGTGTCTCTGGACATAATATTTTTGTTCATGTCTCATCTGTTAAATACAATTTTGTGTCTCTATGTCCTTATCTCAGTGTCACGTGCCTATAATCAAATGCAGCCTTATGAACTTGTTCTGGAATCACATAATGGGGTTTGATGGGTCATTTTGGTGTGCATAAGATTTTGAATGTGTTATCTGAATATTTTTACTAGCTACACATGCGCAGAGATGTTAAAAAATTTTGTGCTAAATGTATTACGTGTAAACAGACTAAATCTAAGTATTTACTATATGATTTGTATATTTTCTTACCTATTTTTGTGCATCCGTGGGTTAACGTTTATATGAATTTTGTTTTTAATATGTGCTTTAGAGAGATTGTGCACGTGCATGGTGTTTCTCATAAACTATTGTTTCTGATCGTGATGTAAATTTTTTGAATCATTTTTAAAAAGTGTTGTAGGATAAGTTGGGCACAAAATTAGTATACTCTACTACTTACCATTCTCAGACTAATGATCAAAGTGAAGTGGTAAATTGAACGTTAAAGACTTTATTGCGTGCTGTTGTTGATAAGAATTTAAAAACTTGGAAAGATTGCTAACTTTTTATTGAGTTTGCTTATGATAGGACTATTCATTCTTTCACATATTTTTCTCCTTTTAATTTTGTGTATGACTTTAATCCTTTAACTATTTTAGACTTGTTACCTTGCATTGCTGAGTGATCTCGTTAACTTAGATGCAACAAGTAAAACTGAAAAGGTTAAGACAATGCACTTGAAGACACATGAGTTGATTGAAAAGAAAAATAGGTTGACAACTCAAAGGGTGAATAAACAATAAAGGTCGAAGAGGAAAGATTTCTATTCAAAGAAAATCCAAATTAAACCCAAGGGTGATGGTCTATTTCAGGTGTTAGAAAGAATCAATGACAATGCTTACAAGATTGATTTCCTAAGTGAGTATAACGTGTTTGTTACTTTTAATGTCTCTCACTATCTCCTTTTGATTGGAAGGAATGAATCTTTTTCAGGAGAGTGAATGATACAAATTTTGTGGAACAAACTAAGAATTATCATATGCCAATTGATCCAATTACAAAAGTAACATCTAAAAGAATAAAAAAAAAGTTTTACAAATATGACTAAATTATTTATTCAAGATATGCATCAAGAATTAGCCAAGACAGTGGTCAATGATTATGAAAAACCAAACGTCTTACTATTTTCAAGTTGCATTGAAGACTTTAAGTAGTCAAATTAAATCAAATATACATCACCTTATTAATATTTATTTTAAGATTTATTTTAAGTCTATTTTATTTTATTTTACTTTTATTATTTTAGACCCAATTATAATTTAGTCCATTTTATTTTAGTGAACTTAAGCATTAAGATTTTGGAACTAAGAGGTATAAAAATTTTTAGATTTTGTAGCTACTTTTTTTTTATGAATGAAAATTTCTATAAGTTTCGTTAAGAAATTTAAGTGTGAACAGAAGAGATAAAATATTTTTCTTACTGTTATATCAAAAAAATAAGGGTAAAGTATTAAATTGGTCCCCTATGTTTGGGCGTAATTCTGTTTTAGTCCTTAAGGTTTAAAGTATTCTATTTGAATCCAAAAAAGTTTCATTTAGTATCAATTTAGTCCTACAGTGAGGTCAAACTTAAATAATTAACGGAATGTCCTACATAACAACAGTACAAGAACAAAATCGATAATTTGGAGAACAAGTACAAGCTCTAGAGGCACAAAATCAACCGTTGATGCATCAATACATTTATTTATCATTCTCTTTAGTTCTATAGAAAATATTTTATTTATATTATAAGAAAAATAATAAATAAATGTATTGATGCATCAACGGTTGATTTTGTGCCTCTAGAGCTTGTACATGTTCTCCAGATTATCGATTTTGTTCTTATGTAGGACATTTCGTTAATTATTTAACTTTGACCTCACTGTGGGACTAAATTGATGCTAAATGAAATATTTTTGGATTCAAATAGGACACTTTAAACCTTAAGGATTAAAACAGAATTACGCCCAGATATAAGGGACCAACTTAATACTTTACCCAAAAAATAAATTAAAATAAAAAAAATCACTTTTTTTTTCTTAATTTTCATCTTATTCTGACTTTTATTTTGTATGGATAAAAAATTTCTAGACAATAGTCAATTTTTTTGTGTATTGCTCTCATAGTCATAAATTTTTTATTCTTAATTTACCTACATAGTTATTTGGTTTTATGGATAAGTATTGTTTTGGTCCCTAATGTTGAGGGTCATAATCGAAATCGTCCCCGATGTAATTTTTTATTTAGAATCGTCCTAAACGTTTTATTTCGTATTAAAATCATCCTTTTAACTTTTTATGGACAAAAATACCCCTACCACCACCAGCACTTATACCACCACCATCAGCATCTTTACCACCATCAAATACACAAATCAGATTCAAGAACACCAAATCAGATTAAACAACATCAAATTCAATAACAAAATCAACACACAACAACAATGAAATCAAAAAATAACAAATCAAAATTAGAATTAAAAGCAAAGACAGAAGTCGAAGAAGCAAAAGAAGCAGAAGAAGAAGCTCAAGCAGAAAAAAGAGAGGGGGAAGAAGGGGTGACGGCGAGCCAGTGACCAAGGGGGGAGGAGTCGCTGCCATCACACGCGTCATCGTCGCCATCGTGTCGCACTTAGGAGGAGAGAGAGAGGATGCAAACCAGTGACCAAGGGAGAGGAGTCGCCGCCGTTACACGTGTCGCCGTCAAGGTGAGGAATGCGTCGCACCCAGCCGCCGCTCAGCCTCGTCCCACCGCGAGGGGGAGGTCGTCGCATCGCCACCGAAGAGAGAGAGGGAGCCCGCGAAGATGGAAAAGACGCGACGGTGGTGGTGAGTGGTCACCGTATTGCCGCCGCTTCTGTCTCCCCTCCCCTCTTCCCCTCCCCCTTCACCTTCCCCTTCCCCTTCCCCCTCCCCCTCTTCCTTTCTCCTTTCCCCTTTCTCCCACCCCCTTTTCGCATACCTTTTTTCCTTTCTCCCCTCCTCCCTCTCCCAACCCGTTCTTTCTTTTATTTTTTTAAAATTTTATAATTTTTTTATTAAAGTAAAGATAATTTAATAATAAAATTAAAAATTTTATTAAAAAGAACGATTTTAATATGAAATAAAACGTTTAGGACGATTATAAATAAAAAATTACATCAGGGACGATTTTGATTCTGACCCTCAATGTTAGAGATTAAAACAGTACTTATCCCTTGATTTTATATCCCTTTCTATTTTCTTAATATCGACACATATTCTTTTAAATTTTTTTTTTTCAAATTCTGACAAACCAATCCAATCTAAATCTCATAACTTGAATTGAATTAGATAAATATTAATCATCTATATTTAAGATTTTTTTGCATTACATTATGACATAATACAATTTTAATTATATGTCTCATTTATTCATGTTATTAAAACTTAGTTACATTGATAAATATATTTAAATGCATGATAAACCAATTTTAACATTATTTGCATATTAATATTAGTTAACTATTAATTTACTTAATAAATATCATTAGCTTTTGTTAAACACGTGTAAGAATGCACTTCCCTTGTTACTGTTTTTAATGAAATGAGTGCCTAACAGTTTGCGTATGCTAATAAGTCGCGCTTAAAAGAAAATAACATGCATCACCATGGTAACACACGTTTCGAACTTCGTATTGTGTATGCAATAATTTATTAGCCAATGACAAATTCTTAAATAGAACTCAGATTTACAATGGATTAGTTCTTAATCTGTTGGGTTAAAAAATACTATGAAAAACCAAAAAAGTAGTAATATTTGGATAAATTATTTGAAAATAATAATATTTTAATAATAAATTTTGGAAAGAGTGACACAATGGTAAAAGAAACTTTTATATTAATTAAAAATAAAATAAAATCAGAGTGAAATTGTTGATGAAAAACCTAACTTAGAGGAGAAAAAAAAAGTAAGAAATATTCTTCTATCCTCAATTTTAAAAATGATCGAAAATGTTTAAATTTTTTAAAAAAAAAATAAAAAAGAAAAAATGTTAAGACGGTCGTGCCTATCGAGCTGTTTGTCAAATATAATAACTATATATCTTATTTATATATATATATATACTTTACAAATTATGAACATTGATACTTATACAGAATGACTTGATGCTTAATTTTTGTTATTTTACATATACAAAAAGTATAGGAAGAAATTTATGTCACATACAACATTTTATTTCTTAGCAATTAGACTTGATCGCTGAAATTCTTTTTGGAATTCCATAAAGAAATAAAAAACCAATATTGTATTGCAAGCACGGGGTGCCACGTCATGTGCTTTATTTGGTGCTATGATGCTGCTGCTTTCAGTGCTTTCTGCTGTGCTTGCTGCAGTTACAAATAAATTACTTATTTTCGTATATGGAAATAGTCAACGTATGTTAAGCTGAAAAATAACAAAATAAATATATATTATTGTAGTACCTTTTTCAAATATTTCTTGTGAAGTTTAAGTGCCGCAATACATGCCTTTTTGGCGTCAAGATTTCCATTTACATCATTCAATATCTAAGAAGAAAGAAGGAGTTAATACTTAATAGATATTGAAAATTGATAATAGAAGATGATGAAATGTTGACTAACCTTGACAACATCATCCAAGCCACGTGCTTGTTGGAGGAGTACGGCGCTTTTTTCTTTTAAAACACTGGCAACAAGGAAAATAGAAATGGGAAGAGGAGGATGAGCATCTTTTGCTGCTCCATTCTTCATGTACTCTCTCTCATACTTCCCATAATGACGCATTGACTTTAATCTTAGTTTTGCTTCCTCTGACTTTTCTGCTTCTGCCTCTTCATACACCCAGAACAAGTTTGGATCATATTCTAGAGCCCACATCATCTATTCAATAACAATGGACACATATTATCAACAACAAAGTGAGGTGGATTTTACTAAACAAATATATCAATATCATAGAAAGGAAGAAGTAGGAACACCTAAGCAAAAATAAAATGTAAATAAAAAAAAAAGGCTAAACAAACCTCCCAGAGGTACAACGAATCACAAAAGGAAAATTCTCGACGAAATAGAACCATTAACATTCGAAAAGCGAAGAGATAGTCACCACCACCAAGATGCTCTGTTCACCAACATCAAAGCCAGATATCATTCTCATTATTTCTCGATTTCTTTCTTTTTTTTATTAGTAGCAACATTAACACGTGCCTTATACCTAAACCCTAAAATTAAAATGAAAAAAGAAAGATGGAAGGAGTTACCTAAGTGCTGATGAAGTTTAGGATCAATTATTTGAGTAATCTCAGCTAGATTGGTTAGTTGAGCCTCCACCCCGACAGAGCTATCGGTGCATCTAAAGTTTCCTCTCTTTAAAATTTTTTAAACATATATAGATCATAAGAAATGGAGAAATATTTGAATACATTTAATAATATTCTATTTTCTAATAAAAAGAAAAGAAAAGCAGCTCATTACACAAAGTCCTATATAACCAACCATCTTTAATTTGTTGAGTATTATTTTCCAATTATCTAAAAGTAAATAATACCAATATTAATTTTGATTCAAAATAGTATAAATTATTTTATACTATTATTTAATTAAATTTTATTTAATGATGGTCATTCATGTTATATATAATTATAAAAAATTATTTTATTGACTTGACAATATTTAATTCGATATATATGTAAAAAAAATTTTATACTATCAGTATATAAAATTTAAATTTTAAAAAAATTAATTATGGATTATATAAGTTAAGCACTAAGATTACTACTAAGAATATAACATCTTTTTAAGATGAGAAACCAAGTCAATAACTAAAGATGAGAAATGAAATGTTTTTTTTTTTTTTTTAATCATATTTGCCAATGTTAAACATTGTCTAAAACAAATTTAATAATAGAGTTTACCAGTCTACGCATTAGACGCTCAAAGCACCAAAATGCATCAGCTTCGTCACTTAGAAGCATTATCATAGGGGAGCACAGATCACTCATTCCTAAAAAAAGAAATTTTTTAGAAAATTAAATTTGGGAATTTACAGAAGCTGCAAATATAATTGTTACATTTATTTTTCTTACAAATACAAAAACAAGTTAGAAGTAAAATTTTTGAAAATAGTCAAATCTTATATATTCTCTATTTTGCATAAATAATACTCATTTCGTATTTCGGTATTTGTGCTTTTTTTTTCCCCTTCTTTTGATATACCAAAAAATTGATCTTTTAGGGTGTCTTTACATATTGTGATAGAAATGAAAGGGAGATTTTGGAAGGTAAAAAAAAAGGGAAGTGAAGGAAGGTCTTAAGATTTTTAAACCTCTTCTTGGCCATTGGTTTAAAAAATGAAGCAAGATAGTTGAGATTAAAATAAAAATAGAGAATATATTTAGAGGTATACCTTGACAATAGCCAACATCAGTATCTATCCAAGCATAGACAGCAAGAATATCCCACAATTTGGCCAAGTTCTCTTTCTTCTCATAAAAAACTAGTGTTCTATCAGTTCGAAGCACGTCAAGACCTGAAAATAAATTTATATATACAATACAGTAGTCATGAGATTCAAATTAAAAAAACTTACTAAAGACTGAACAACTAGCATTTTTCTTTTACAATATACAATTATTTGTTATGGTTAAAAATAAGTAAATGACATTATAAATGGTTAAAAAATAAAGAACCTATTTGATGGAGGGTTAGCATCCATTGAATGATTCTCTTGTCAGTGACCCTTTCACCAGTGCATGAAGGTTTGGCATTCGCAGTCTCAGGAGTTGGGACAATTACTCCATTGTCAGGATGTGTTTCCAAAAGAACCAAAGGATCATGAATTGGTTGACCATCTTCAGTAATTACAGGTGCTGTAATAAATCTCCCACTTCCTACCAGAGGAAACAGGTTTTGGCACACTTCCTTCCATTTAGCATATTGTTCCCTGAACCATATTCTCAAAAGTCATCCAACAAATTACCATTATTAAAATGGCAAATTTTTTTGTGCCTGTAACTTTGGTGCTGAAAATCCGAAATTGTCGAATTTACTTTTTATAATAAATTTTAAATATTAAAAAATTATTTATTTTTATATTTTTTAATTTAAATATTAATTTTTATTTTGTTTAGTAAATTAACTAACTATATATAGACACCATAGCATGTGCCTATTAAAATGTATGAGATTGTAATTACCTTCTGCGCTCCCTTATCTCATCTCTTTCCTCAATGGTGCTCCTGGGATCATAGCAACCAAGTAGAAATTCCCAAACTTCTCCTCTAATTGATGGATGGATTCCCTAATTTTCAAATTTTAATCAATTCTTATAAGGGCTTCCGAGGACATGCATGTTTGAAGCAACAATTCAATTAAAAAAGTAATTAATAACTACCCCACGATGAATTCGGCTTAGAGTCTTTCCTATATCTAAATATCCTTCTGGAGAAAATGCAGCTTTCCACTTTCTTTCACTTAGAGTCTTACCAGCCTGAACCATACAAAAAAGAACACCATGAAAAAACAAATTAAAATGGTTGAAATATTGGGGAAAAAATCAATATAAAAACAATCTTTTAACGATCAATTCTTCACAGTATTCATTCTCATAAATGTTGAAACGGCCATGAATAATTTGATAGAAAATTTTTTAAATATTCTTAAAATACCGATGTTTTCTGTCATTTTAACAGTTAATTTAATTAATATATATTATGTATTTTTTTATAATTAAAATTAACAACTAAAATTATTAAAACATTAGTATTCTTAAAATACCTAAAATTCTTTCAATTTGATAATAAAATCTTTTTTATTAAGTAAAATAAAGATAATAAAAATTAAATTGTAGATCTTTTGAATATAGAAACTATGACATATTTTCTACAATTACTTATTCTAAAAACTAAAAACCATTGAGAAAAAAGAACTTGTATTGTTTTATCTCTTAACATTCTTTACGAAAAAGAAAACAAACCTTGATTCTAAATCGAGACTTGGGGACATCAGTGCATTCAGGGCGGACTTCATAGAAAGAGTCAGCAGGAACTCCAGGATCTCTCCACATTCCAAATAAGCAAAAGAATCCTCAAAAAGAAACACACGTTTTTTTTTTTTATTTAAAAAAAAAAAAGCAAGTTTTCAATTTAATTTTCTTGGCAGCGCAAGGAGCTGAACCCCTTTGAAATTATTATTATTATTAGTGAAACCCAGAAACAAAAATTCCTTAAAGGTCTCTGGTGATGAATTCAAAGGGTATCCAGCCAAGGCTCAACTGGGAAGACCAATGTCTAAAACAACAAAGAAATTAAATTTTATTTTAAGTAATTTTTATGGTTTATTTAGAATTTGTTGTGTTGGGAGGTTAAGAATTGTTATGGTGGTATTAGATAGAGAGAGGAAAGTCCTAATATCCTGTAAAAGGTAACTCCCAACCTCACATACATACACCAATAATTACCGCTTAATGCGTAAATTTCTACAAATTAATTTCTCTTTTGTTTATGTTGTTTTTCTTGTTTTCTTTTTCCTCCATTTTTTTTTATATACATATATTTTAAGTTATTGTATCCTTGTTTAGTGACTTGGAATTTGTTGTCCAAAAAAATAATCAAAACCTTTTTTTATGTATGAGTTTTTGCTTTCTCTTTTTTTTCCCCTCTATATTAAGAAGATTAATGTTTTTTGGTAAGTTGGGAGCCAGAAAAATGGACAACCAGATAGATTCTTAATTGTCCCACATGTGAAATGTAATTTTTAGCCATGTGAGAATGGTCAAATCTAAAAATGAAAAAAAAAAAAAAAAAAAAAAAAAAAAAAAAAAAACTAGTTAAGTTTATGCAAAATCCTTTTCTAGTTCTTGTGTATTTTCTAGAGTGTAGCTATTTAATTTGGGGACGTGTCACTACAAGAGCTTTTTGTTTTTTTGTTTTTAACATAAAACATAAAAGTTTAGTAAAATTTTATATAGTTAACTATTAAAATACCTTAAGTTAAATTTGGTTATTTACATAAAAATTAGGGCAAATGACATCAATAATCTAATTGAGATTCAATTTTACATAAAATACTAGAGGAGAAGTCGTCAAAGTATGAGATGCTGCTGTCGATAATGAATTTTGAGTCGGAGTTAAAATAGGGGCAGACAGACTAACAATAGGCAGAAGAATTTCTATTTTAGCATGAACAGGCTGATCCACTTCTCGATCAAAGGGAGTGTCGACATCAGCAACTTGAGAGGAAGTCTCTTTCTGGGATTGCTTCGACTAAGATGACTTCGATTGCAATGCAGGTGAAATTGCAAGTATAATAGATAACAAAAATAATTTAAATGACAATACAATACCTTTGAGGAGGTGGTAGCTCAAACTTTTTGAATCTTTGGTGGTCCAGCTCCCATAAAAAACATATATAAAATTTGTATTTTTTTTCCACAAAATAACAAGTTTTAAAGAGGCATTTGTTGGTACTCAAAATCGATATTTCGAATAAGGTAAATGTCGACTCTTTGAAGGTCGACATAAGGGTTGTGTCAATTTGAATAACTAGGTGAAACTATTAAGAGAAGTAGTTTGGCCTTCAGAATAAGTTTTTCGACACTGCGATAAATCTCAACAGTAGTTTGTATTAAGCTGAAGAAGGCGCATACTTGAGCAAGAAGAGTTGAAGTCGAAGATTGCCAACATTTGTTGGTGCTAGATAGTTTTCTCAACTTAGATGAGTTTCGACTATAGAGTTTCGAATACAGATTGTATCGATCTGAAGAGTCGGAGCTAGTAACAAATGCAGATACGAGCAAGTCGAAGAAAGATGGTGCAAGAGCATCAACTTAGATGAGTTTTGACTATATGAGTTTTCTCAACATTCTTTTTTCAAAAAACGTGCATACGCACACTCTGGTGCGTACGCACACACAGGGATATGCCTACTGCTGAGAGCGTTCGCACACTTTGGTGCGCACGCACACTCTGTGAAATTTGCAAGTTGTGCGTACGCACAACATCATGCATACTCACAAGTTGGGAAGTGCCTTGTGTTGAGAGCGTCCGCACGTATTCATGCGTGCACACAAAATAAAAAATTTTACTTTGTGTGCATACGCACACCTCTATGCGTACGCACAATGTCATGTTTTTCAATGAAAACCTTGTTTTTAACTGTTTTACCTTTATGGTAAGCTTGTAAACTTCCATAACGCTTGTTTAAGATCCCTTAACTTGTTTTTAGACCATGAAACATAGAGAATACTATAAATGAGTTAGTTAGTTAATTTCTGGTAATAATATTAGAATACAGAGACTTAGGTTTCTAATGTACTGATGAGGGTGATCTAGCCGGGTATGTATGATGGAGTACTACATTGATGATAGAACTGAGTACTTGAGAACTCATGATGGTTATGATGAGTTTGGGACTCGGTAATGAATGATGAACTTATTGGAAATTATTTTTGGAAATGATTATTTCTTTTGAATACCATCAATGATATGTAGGTGTAAGGGCAGTGGTTCGTCCCGCTTATGCTGAGTTGTAGGCGTAAGGGTAGTGGTTCATCCCACTTATGCTGAGTTGTAGGCGTAGGGCATGGAATTCGTCTTGCCTACATCGAGATGTGAAGGTTGCAAGGTGGTAGGGCACTCTCCCTCGGAATGCTACCCTCTGATGGAGAAGGTGGTAGGGCACTCATCCCTCAGAATTATTCCTTCTGAGTATGCGTTTCTCTCTGGTTGCAAGGTATTAGGACACTATCCCACGAAATCATGCAGCATCCAGAAGAAGGTGGTAGGACACTCTCCCTCGGAATATTTTCCTCTGAAAGGAGAATGTGGTAAGGCACTCATCCCTCGGAATTATTCCTCCTGAATATGCACAATAGAGAGACTAATCCGGGAGTTGTCGACCGGATTTTGTGTCGGGTTTGGCACTATAACCGACATATGATATCACGCCAATAGGACAGGCATTCATCATATGCATCTCTTATGTGCTTGTTTTCTTTGATTACTTGCAATTTGCCTAATTGTATAATATGCCTACCTGCTTCTTGAATTACTTGTTATACATGAATATTACCTGTGTATTACTTGTTTGCATATACTTGTGACTGTTTGGCGTTGAGGAGGATCGAAAGGCGGTGGCGATGAGATCGTGTGGAGGGTAGGTTGGCGAAGGTTGTGGGATACAGCAGTGTGAATTGGTATTAGTTAGGAATCCCCTAAGTTAGATAACCCCATTTATGGTTTATGGTTTGAGTTATTTATTTTGTTAAGCTTGAATATTTCTGTATCGATGTGAAGTTCTAGGATTGCTTCTGGCATCTCGGAATCTTATATGTTATATTACTGGGCACTGTTACCATACTGAGAACCCCTGGTTCTCATACCATATTCTGTTGTTGTTTTTCAGATGCAGGTCGTAACCCACTTCGATGTGTTGTGTGGTGATGACAGAGCAGAGTATGGTTTCTCCTTGGTATTATTCTGCTTTACTTTTATTGTAGTTATTCTCTCACCCTTTGTATTCTATACTTTATGGCCTTAGAGACTTGATTTGAGAGATAAGTTGTATAAGCCGTTTTAAACTTCTAAAACTCTTGTGTACTTCAGTTTGACTAGCCGGCCCAAACTCCGCAGACTGTGACTAGTCCTCTTTTGTGTATATATATATATATATCTTGTTTAATTTAATGATTACTTTGTGTATCCTGGAGCTATCTACAAGGTTTTATATTTGTTATGTCTTGTTCTGTCGGTGCCTACGCGTTTAGAATGCTTCGCGTATTGTAATTCCGCTTTATCCGACTTTGAGCTTTATTCCTTCATCAGGCTTCTAGTTATATAATATCTTGGAAATATATTATATATTATAAGCTTTAGAACTGTCGTGACACTTTGTTATCCTTTACTTTACGGCTAGAGGTAAGACCTAGGGTAACGGAGTGTTACAATACCCGTACAGTCGATACTTATGCAACAACCTCAACCTACAGTGTCAGGACAAAATACCATTCCAAATGTAATTTCGATACTTAGGCAAGTGTCGACTGAACCAAGAAGGTCGACGGTATGGCTAGGAGAGAATCTATCTTCCCTGAGATGTCGAGACACATTCGTGCAAGTATAAAACCCCAAACACAGTCGAGTCATTAGCTGTGTTTCGACAGCAAATAAAGGATAGTCATCATGACTTAGTTAATATGCTGACTCAGCAGATGGCTACAATCTTAAACCCTATTCTTGAAAACAATACTACTAGGATAGAGCAAGTAGCTCAACGTGTCGATGATATTGCAGGAATTATCAATCGACCCTATAATATCCCTCTAAGTGCCAATGTAAACAATCCTCCAATAACATTGAGTAGAGGGAAAAATCCTAATAGGGTATTACATGAAGTTAGAGCTAACAATGCTACCCAAGCTTATAGAAAAAATATTGCTCGGGCTGTCAAATAAATATTGAATCGAGCTAGCCTCAATATAGGAATAACTAATCAATCCTATTTTATTTCTCCTTTTCCTAACTACGTCTTGTAAGCTGAATTGCCAAGGACATAAAAGCTCCAAAATCTCTCACTAAGTTTTTAGGAGAAAATGGAGAGTCGACGGTTGAGCATATTGCTCGTTATACGGTCGAAATAGGGGAGTTGGCAAGCAATGAATATTTGAAAATGAAATACTTTCCCTCCTCTTTTGACAAAGAATACTGTTACTTAGTTTTCAAACTTGCAACCCAACTCGAGACATAGTTGGATACAATTAGAAAGAGACTTTCATGATCAATTCTTTAGAGAAGAAATGAAGGTGACTTTGATTGATCTGTTCACAACAGTCAAGAGAGAAAAGTCTAAGTCGATTGACGACTATTTAATATGTTTCAAGAATATGAGAAACAAATATTTTACTCCTATTCTGGAACCAGAAGTAGTCAAAATGGCTATCAATGGTCTCGATTTTTCTATTCGAAAGAAGCTGGTGAATCAGCAGTTCCTCGACTTAGCTCAATTAACTAACAAGGTTCAACAAATTGAGAAACTAAATAAAGAAAAAGAGGAATTTGAGTCAAGTGAGAAAAAATCCTTTCTCAATAAAGAAGTTACTTTTTTAGAATGCATCACTGAAGAAGAGTCGAATAATGAAAATACTTTTGCAGCTGAATTAAAAGATGGACATCCCTATGTGTGTCGATCTCTTAATCCAGCAAAAGACAAATCTCTTTTATTAGGAGAAAGAAGTTATTCTTTCGATCTTATTAAAGCAGATCAAATATTCGACATGTTATTAAAAGACAAGCAACTTGTTCTCCCTAAAGAAAAACGAATGCCTTCTGTAACAAAAATAAAAAATAAGAAGTTTTGTAAACTTCATCAAGCTCCTAGACATCATACTAATAATTGTGTATGTTTCAGGGATTTGATTCAGAAGGCAATTGAGGATGATCGAATCAAGTTTGTTGAAAAATCAAAAATAAAGGTGGATACAGATCCCTACCAAGTACCTTCAAACTTTGATGAAATCGAGGAAACGACTTGCTCAATTAATATGGTTGCTGTCAATATAGTCGATGAAAAGAGTCAAGTTGAGATTGACATGTTTGAAGTTGAAAGGCCAATTTATTCGAAGGCTGGGGAAGATGTGCTAGATTTTCTGCTGAGGCAACGGGATGAAGATGGAAGGATTGGAGAGATCGAAGCTGATGATGGACCTTGCTATGTCAAACAAAATGAAAGTTAGCTTCAAGAAATATCGATCTAGTGTTCGACCACTAGACATCGATATGAGCACATGTGACCCATCTCTCATTAAAGGGTGCTATGTGGAGATCCATGGTATTAGATTGGTCCCTAAGTTCAAGGAGGACTTGGCTGCCAAAGAAACCATCTAATGTAAGTGTCGAACCACTAGGCTCGACTCTCAGCCTACATGGCTGAGAGGAATGAGTATGAGATGCTGCTGTCCATGGTGGATTCTGAGTCAAAGTCGGAACAGGGGTAGACAGACTATAACAATAGGCTGAAGAATTTCTTTTTCAGCAAGAACAGGCTGATCCACTTTTCGATAAGAGGGAGTGTCGATATTAGCAACTTGAGAGGAAGTCCCTTTCTGAGATTGCTTCGATTGCAATGCAGGTAAAATTGCAAGTATAAGAGATAACAAAAATAATTTAAATGATAATGCAATATCTTTGAGGAGGTGGTAGGTCAAACTTTCTGAACCTTTGGTGGTCCAGATCCTATCGTAAATATATATAAAACTTGTATTTTTTTCACAAAATAACAAGTTTTAAAGAGACATTTGTTGGCACTTAAAATCGATATATATTATGTTTTATTTCATTTAGTATTAATAGCCTACACATAGTGTATTTTAGTGCAAAGATATTAGATAGAATTATTAATTTAGTTTAAAGAGATAAAAAATTAAATTTGTTATTACTTAGAAAAATTTTACTGTATATCAAATAATGTGTTCATTAGTTTCTACTTTATTGTGAAAATTATCTAGATCATAATACTAATAGTATATCATAGAATTATTATTATTAATATATTAACCATATTTTAATATTTATTATTTATATATTGAAAAATTATATTTGAGAATTATTTATTTAGTTTTATATAAATGATTTTTTTAAATTTGAATAATTTATTGATTAGTTTGTACTTATTATACCATATATTTAATAATTTATTAAAAAAATATTAATATAATAAATAAAAAATAATTTAAAAAAAATATTTTTTAAAGAAAAAATAAATAAATCCTAATCAATTTGAATTTAAAAATAATTAGGCTCTGTCTATTTTTGAATCTAGTACATTAGTATTTTTTTGTTTGAAATTGATATAAAAACATCTACAAAAAATCACGTTATTATTCTAAAAAATAGACAATCACCGAATTAGTAGTTTATTCGAATAAAAAACATGCAAAGCCTTTATTGTTAGTCCTGGAAACGAAAACTTTATATTGCTATTTGCTAATGTCTCAAAGCATTTGAGGAAACTCATTTCTGAAAAAGGGTTGATGAATTTTACTGAAGAAGGATTTAGATCATAAAGGAAAAGCGTAAAAGATCAAAAGTACTCTAAAAAAACATGTCGGGGCGTGCTACTGTACAATCTAAAAGATATAGATTTACATTTTTTTTTCTGATTGGAAAGGGTGTTAATTGGTAACTTAATAACCGTATGATATCTATTATATATTATTAATTTTATAACTAAAATATATTATAATTATATAATATTTTTTGAATTATTTTATTTTAAAAAATTAAGATTTTTTTTTTTTTATTTTTAGTTTTTATTTTTTTATTTACTCAATCTCTCTTATATTCTTACTAATTTTATAATAAAAATATATCACATAATATTTTTTATTATAATTAAAATTAAAATTTATTATATATTATTAATATTAATTTAATAATTAAAATATATCATATAATATTCTATTTCATTGTAATTAAATAATTTTTTTAAATTTTTTTTTAAAATTAAAAAATTCTCTCTTCACCGCTCATTTTATTTCTTTGTATTTTTTAACCTATATACCACAATTTCTAAAATTCATTACGAAAATATTATTTTTTTGAAATTATTTATTTAGATATTACTATTGAGGAAGTATAGGGAGTCAATAGAATATTTGTACAATGTGTATAATGGAGGTTTAGGGATGTTCGATTCAGTAGGATATCAATTGTTTATTATCCCTGGTACATAGATGATTATTTTGGATAAATGGATAGTATAAGTGTATTATGTTTGAGAAATTAATAATATTTTATCCTGTATATTCTTTTTTTAACTCATATTAGACTAAATAAATAGCCTATTGTACACATTATACAAATATTTCATTAGCTCCCTAGCAGGATTCATTACTATTTTATCACGCCTATTTTTTTTATCTTAACTAAAAGACACCTATTCATGTAGCGCTTCTAACAAAAAAAAATACTGAATAATTGACCATTTGTACCCATGATAGTTCAAAACGCTGACAAATGTACCCATCGTAGAAGGAAACTGACTTTGTAACCATGAGAGATGGGCTCCGTGTGACAAAAATAGCCTGGCTTGGGTTGGCACCTGCTTCGGGTTTGTATAGTCCTACATGGCAATCCGAACCTTCCAAAGCCCAATCCACGTGGATCTGAACGTTGTATATGTAGGTAATGGTTGAAATGAAAACCCTAGCAAGTTCTCTTCCCCTATTCAAACCATAACCCCAAATCTGAAATTTTGTTGCAATTCAAGTGCAGCCAGAGTTATCTCAGAACCCCAGCGATGTCGTCACGCAGATTTGACTCAGATGAAAATTTTGGAACTCGCAGCAGTTCTTCCAGTTCGAAGAAGGTGAAGGAGAAGAAGCTCGACGGCAAATGTTTCTGTGGGAGAGATGTTGTGTTGATAGAGTCTGGAACGATTACGAACCCTAACAGATGGTTCATCAGATGTCCTCTATGGGCGGTAAGGGATAGCTGTTGTTGTTGTTGAGGTTAGACAATGATTTCTGAGTTTTAGTTGACAAATTTGGGGTTTTTTTCTTCTCTCAGACAAGAGATTGCAGATACTTTATTTGGGTGGATGAACTCGAGCAAGGATGGGAGGGCGTGGCAAGATGTTTAGCCAAGAGAAAGTTCGAGCATTGTTATGCAACGCTTGATGATGGATTGACTCTGAATGCAGGGGGAAAATCTGCAAGCATCCTCAATGATGGCTAAGAAGATAGACAAATTTAGGGTTGAAATTAGGGGTGAAATTAGGGGAATTAGAGTGATGATTATGACTGTTGCACTGGGGGTAGCATTTTGTCTGTTTTGTGAGTTGTATTTGGTTATGAAATCATAAGACTTGTAAAATTGGAGGTCTTTGTTCTGTCATAGTTAAAATTTTTGAATGATATTGGCATAATATGGATTGTTCCTAATCTATACTGGTTTGCTTTTCATGTGATACATTGATGTGGATACACAATGTTTGAACTTGTTGCTGCAATCTGAAATGATTCTGATAACATTAAGGATCAAACAGTAAGCTGGAAATTAGCAACCTGATAATTTTGCTTTTCAATATATGAGTAAGGACCAAATTGGATGAAGAAAGTGTTGTAACAATAAGAATAGTGATATCAAAAAGAGGCAAAAGAAGGCAAGTATATAAATGCTTTAACAAGTAAATTGTTCATTATATATATATATGGATGGTGGAGGTTCCAAACATTCTGATATTAGACAAAAAAGTCAAGTACTGGCCACTGAATTTACACCCTCAAAAAAAGTCTTACTAATTCATATCTAAGCAATAGCATGAGAATGCATCAGAAAAGACAAGAATTATGTATCTCACAAGTGCAAACTAAAAACAACAAAAAGCCAGATTCCAAATTGTCAATATTAGTCTATGATATTGGGGTCGAGTTACTGCTCCCGCTTGATAAACCATTTTTTCCTCCGCTTGATCCACGTATCCTGCCTCGACCTCTACCTTGACCTCTCCCTCTATCAGATGTGCCTCGACCTGTAGCCGTTGGAGCCACAACTCCAGGTGTGGGCATGAACTTCATGAACTGGGTGCTTGTTCCTGCACTAGCACCTTGCAGTGGATGTGGTGTAGTTTGAGAGTTGTGTGTGGATGGAGTTGTTGCTAGCTGGTTGGCAGGTGGTGTACTTGACTGCTGTCTTTGTCCGGTCGGAGGTGGGCATTTAACACTTCTCTTTTTAACCTATTTTCTGGTTGTTGCCTTTGTTGCTGGTGGCTGTGGCTATGTAGTCGGTGGGGGAGGCATTGGGTGAGGCTGCTACAAACTATAGAACAACGCAGTTATTATTACACAAGGTTTGCAAGGCAGCTTAGTTAAATGATTAAAACAATGCACTTACTTGTTGAGTGTTGGTTCTTGCGGTTTCATTTCCCTCTTCATGTCTACATGGTAAACCTGTGATTTGCCATAGTCGACAGCTGCATGTACCTTTGCCAAGATCCACACTTACCTTCGTTGGCAGACAATGTACCTCATACACATTCTCTGCGTCATCTCCAGTAGGCAGAGGCATCCATTTGTTGCTCTCTCGCTTTTCCCTTTCTAATCTGCTCTGTTGGGTTGGTGCTAGTCTTCCGTTGTACCCAACCAAAGCTTTTTTATTTCTAGCCATAATTCTCATTACGTAGCACCTCACTTCCTCCAATATTGTAATTATCGGCTTACCCCTCATCTTCTTAACCTTGGCATTAAACACCTCGCAGTTGTTGTTGGTGTAGTTGTCCAACTTAGGGTATTCACTGAAATGAGATCTGCTCCATTGTTTAGGACTAATCTTATGCAGGTACTCCCAAGCCCCAGCATTGATCCTTTTCAGTCTCTCCATGGCAGCATTGAAGTCTTGTGTTGTGGTTGCCTTGGCACAAGACCACATGCACATTTTCAGCTGTAAGTCACTCCATTTCTTGCGAAAGTTTTGCCATATATGCATTGCACAGAATCTGTGGTTGGCATTTGGGTAAATCTCGTGCATGGCTGGGATTAGTCCCTATAGTAATTCATTTAAGTAAACAGTGCTCAGATTTCAAACAAACCAGAAACATATTTAAGTATTTAGGTAGACAATTTCCCAGCATTCCAATATCAGTATCAAAACAAAACAGAGTTATTTATTTAGCTAAACCAGATTCTAAATTCCCAGTAACAGTCTCAGCACAAACCATACATAACTTAAACTGAACCAGATTCCAATACTAAATCATAAGTCTCATTGACTATTTAGCTAATCCAACAATCCAAACATTTCAATATCAGTCTCATTCCGAAACAGAATTCAGTATTAAGCTACTAATGATTAAGCAATGAAATTTCAGTTAACTTCTAAAACATACCTAAACAAGACACAAAACAAATAATCAGCCATACATTATTATACATATATTAAGAGAAAACATCAAAGTCACTAAACACATAAATCAGCCCTACATGATTATAAGTAAATATGCACAAGTACCTTCTGCATATCTGACATGAAGTTAAACCCATTAGCTTGAAAATCTCCCACATCCTCCTGGAGTATCTCCAAAAACCACTTCCAACTTTCTTTGTTCTCTGATTCAACAACTGCATAGGCAATAGGATAGATATGATTATTTGCGTCCTGTCCTATTGCAGTCAGCAACTGCCCCCCATAGTATCCTCTTATGAAGGTCCCATCCAACCCTATAAAAGGTCGACATCCTCCCACAAACCCCTTCTTGCACGCATCAAAGCAAACATAGATCCTCAGAAAAACTGGATTTGAATCAGGCATGGGATTCGTTTGGATCCTTACTGTCGAACCTGGATTAGTCTTCAGTATCTGGTTACCATAATCACGAAATCGTGCATATTGTGCAATCTCAGAACCTTCAATCCGCTCTTTTGCTTTCTTCATAGATCTATAAATTTTTCTTTCATTGATTAGTACATCATACTCGGATCTGAAGTATTGGTCAGCCTCCCTAACTGTCAAGTTTGGCTGCACCCGTATCCTCTCCTCCAACTCATCTATGACCCACTTTCCATCTGCTGACTTACAGCGATTGTCCCTACTACATGTATGTTCATTTACGAATGTCTTTACCTGAAAACTTGCTGGAAATGTTCTCTTGGCACAGTATATTTGCCAAGGACATTCCTCATCATAGCATATAGCCTTCAATCTTGTAGAATCACAACGAGCAAAGAATATGCTCCTTCCAATATTGATATTAAACTTTCTGACAGCCTTTCTGAAGTGGCTTAGAGTTTCAAACTCCATCCCAACCTCCAACCGAACCTGGTTAACTGGAGCATCAGCATTGCTCTGAGGAAAAACGGGCGTCTGTTCAGTATCGTCGTCACTTGCTATGCTATGCAATTCCTCTGATTCATAGCAATGATGACCAGGATTTTCATCAGAGAAATCATCATCATCAACGGGGACGTAGAAGGTTGGAGGCTTGTCTGGATCAGGGTTTGGAATGAAAGACTGGCCTGTAGGAGGGGGCCTCTTAGTTGATCTCCTCTTATATACCTTTGGCCTTCCCTGAACCTCCTCTGAAGGATTGCTATGATCATTCTGGGGAGTCCTATTAGTGTCAGAGGGTGGGACTGTCTGAGGGATTGATTGTGAGAGTGGATTTCCATATGGATGTGGGGTGTATTGGGTTAGTTGTTCTGGTTCAAGAGGTGCATAGACATTGGGTTCAGAAGAAGGGACTGAGTCTGAACAAGCAGTGTGTGTTGGTTGCTGATCTTGTTCAATAGGTGGCTGGAAAGATTGGAACTGACTTGATGGTGGTTTATCTGGTATGCCAGGTGTTGGGGGAGGCTGAGAAACCTGTCCTGCCTCAACAGATCCTGAAAGTTGTGAGTCTATTGTCTCCTGGGCCATAGGGATATTATCCTCTTTTTGGGCCTCCAAACCAGACTGTGTATCTGCTTCATAGGCCTCTTCCCTGCTCTGGGCCTCACTCCTTTTTCGGTCATCCATCCCAACTTGCACATTACTTACAATTTCAGCATCATCCTCATCTTTCACTACTATCAACCTTCTTTTTGGACTCTTTTTCAGAGTTGGAACCCTTTTAGCACAACGCTTTACTCTCATCTTTGATGGAGTCATGTTGTTCTCCTCAACTAACACGGGCTCATCCACCGGATGCTCTGTATATACATTTATTCTGTTACTGTTCTTCACAGCTGCCTCATACATCCTAACTATATCCATGTCAACCTTGAGGTCCCTCAACCCATCATCAAGCCCTTTCCCAGGTTCCAGCCAGAAAAAATTAGAAACAGATGTATATCCTATGTCCTTCACCAAATCAGATACGAAAAAACCATTCAAGGTATCAACATTAACCCTTTCTATCTCTGTGACTTCACCATCAACGTAACTAAGCTTCCCACACGGCCCTCTCTCAAACTGTCCTCTATGATTAATATACAGTGTTATATGGATGGTGGCCATTCCTGAAAGTGAAATAAACCAACACATTCTAAGAAAACAGTGCATGTTACTACACCTAACACAAACCATAAATCAACTACTTGAGCACCTAATACAAACCCTAAATCAATTAATCAACTAATTTAGCAATTCTCAACCACGATTTCATATGGTAATGTAATCTGTCCAACTAGTCTCAGTGACATTTAAAATAAATTAACACTGGCAATGACATACCTCAGTTCTCTGCCGACCAAACGAGGTGACCTCTACACCGTCGGCGACGAAATTCCAGGGTTCGAGCTCTGCTGCCTATTCCTTGCAAGTTCCTCTTCCACGTTCTCGTTTTGATGGCTCTGTACTGCTCCGAATGCCTTTTCTGACTTCGGAATGACAACGTTGAAAGACGTAGCTTCAGGGTGATGGTTTGGGAGTGTTTCAGGCGTCTTCTCCGGCTTGGAAACAAAAGGACGTTCTCTGCTATGGCATCAGCAAAGTCCCGCGAATTTCTCTTCAATGTTAAATTGTTTAATGTTAAATTCCACGTGGATTGGATCGGACTTTGGGAAGTTCGGATTGCCATGTAGGACTATACAAACCCGAAGCAGGTGCCAACCCAAGCCAAGCTATTTTTGTCACACGGAGCCCATCTCTCATGGTTACAAAGTCAGTTTCCTTCTACGATGGGTACATTTGTCAGCGTTCTGAACTATCATGGATACAAATGGTCAATTATTTAAAAATACTAATCCATAAAATCATTCACTGTACAGAAAGAAACAAATATACGAATAATATCTTTCTTTTTTATTTGACAAAATCTTTAATATTTATTACAAAAATATTAGATATTATTAATTTTTAAAATTTATAATAAAAATTAAATATTAAGATACAATTTATTTTAAAAAACTTACAATTTCGTAATATTATTACGAGTAGAAATTACTAGTTACACTGAAATTAAGCCCTCCTCATCCATTTATTTCTCCGAATAGTAATATTCTTCTCTTGAGCTGCCTCATTTAACAAACTATTAATTACTCGCAATTATATTTTTAATTTAATACCGTTTCTAGTGCTAAATAATTATTTATTTTAGAAATTTTACTTATATAGAATAATTTTTATTTATAGATCAATAATAGTTAGTTTCTTTTATTAGTATGTCGGAAGTTCGAATCCCGCTTTGTGCATGCAGCAACTCATTGACCAGCGATAAACCCTTAAATGGAATTCAGTACCGCGACGAATTAGTTCTTGTCCTGTTGGGTTGGGGGATACTGTCTAAAACCAAAAAAAAAGTAATCTTATTAGATAAACGGGAAAAAGAGAATAAGGGTATGTTTGATTAAGGGATGAAAATAATAAATAATTTATTTAAATAATTTTATTCCATTTTTACCCTTCAACTAAACATTAAGTATAAAAATATATATTACAACCATTTACTTTTCATTTTTTTTCTACAACATATTTGTCCAATTGGAAAATTAATTAAGGTAACATTAATTTTTAAGTAATTACTCAAATCAGTCCTCAAAAATTTTAAAAACAGATATTTTAATTCAAAAAAAATTAATACATAGAAATATTTCTAAAATTTTACTCAATCAGACAAATCAGTTTCTAAGAATTTTAAAAGCAAACATTTTAGTCTTTAAGAAAAATTAATACACAGATCAATCTTCAACATTTTTCTCTCTCAGACATAACAGTCTACTCCCGTCTATTTTACTTTTACTATATATCAATTTTTATTATTATTAACTTAGTTTTGTACATGTGGATGATGACACTAGCATATTAATACACTCTTTTCGTTAGAAAAAAGTAAGGTGAATAATGATGATTTAAAATCCAAATTAAAATATTTTCTTTTAATACAAACATATTTTTTAAAACAAGACATCTTTTGATTATATTAAATACAAAAATATCAAATGGTTTCAACCTTAAATTTTTTGTAGAATAGTCTCTAATAATTTTATTGAACATTATTATTATTATTATTATTGAGTGACTATATATATATTATAAATACATACATAAGAATCTAATGAATAAAATTATCATTATTTTTGTCTAAAAAATACAAAAAATTATGCTATAGTATTATTGTGCAATCAACAACAACAACAACAACAATAATTTTATTTTACTTTTTTTTATGGAAGACTGTTATGTCTGACGAAAAAAAACGTTGACAATTGATCTGTATATTAATTTTTTTAAGACTAAAATGTCTGCTTTTAAAATTCTTGAAAACTGATCTATGTAACAACAACAATAATAATTTTATTTTACTTTTTTTTTATGGAAGACTGTTATGTCTGACGGAAAAAAACGTTGGCAATTGATCTGTATATTAATTTTTTAGGACTAAAATGTCTGCTTTTAAAATTCTTGAAAATAGATCTATGTAATTATTCTGTCTAAAAAATGAACTGATGATTGATTTGTCTGTCAAAATAAAACCTTGGAGATATTTTTGTATGTTAATTTTTTTTGGAAATTAAAATATTGGCTTTTAAATTTTTTGAGGACTGATTTGGTTTATTATTCTTAATTTTTACCATCAATTGTCCCTTATTAAATAATATAGTTGGAATAAGAGAATAAGGAGAATGGATCCTCTCAATTATTAAAAAAAATTGAGAATGTAAAGTATAATTTTTAACCTTTCATTGCTTTTTTTTTCATATTTATTTTTAGTCTCATTTATAAAATTAATAGTAAAAGATCATACTTTATTCTCTCAATTATTAAAAAAAATTAAAAGAATCTATTTCCAGATTAATTGATATACAAATTAAATTACCCCTGTTAAACATTATACCACATATATTCACAACTAATTGTGCATTTTTAAATGTTCACATAATTTAAGGAAATAATTATAAGGAACATTCAAAGATTAAAAGTTGTTTAAAATTACCTTTAACTAATTTTTTTATTCTCAAAAATAGATCTTCTCAATTTTTTTTAACATTGTATGTATGTATAATTCTCCAAAATTGCTTGCATAGTGTTAATCTACCATAATACGATTTACCAAAAAAAAAAAAAAAATCTACCATAATACGATGTATCATGTATAGCTACATAGACCAGGCACCAATGGAATGCAGACACGTCGTTAATCATGCATTGCCGCCACAAAACAAACTTCTCATTAAGTTTGCCAACAATCGTTAATAAAAAAGAAAAATGTTATTTACACGTTAAAATTAGTTAATATATATATTATTTATATTTAATTTTATAATTAAAATATGTTATATGTCATTTTTTTATTATAATTAGAATTAAATTATTCTCTTTAAAATTAAGTAATTTTTTTCTTATTAATTTTACAACTAAAATATACCACATGTTATTCTCTCATTGTAACCAAAATTAAAGAATTTTTCTCTCCTACTTACTAATTTTACAATTAAAATGTGTCATATGTCACTTTCTCATTGCAATTGAAATTAAATCTTTTCCTCCAAAATTAAAGAATTTTCCCCTCCTTCCTCTTCCTTTCTCTATTTCTCTCATTCCTTCAACCACTCTATCTATTTTATATATCATTATCAATATCAATGGCTAATTACTAATTTGACAATCAAAATATACAATATGACATTCTTTAATTGCATTAAAATTAAAATTAAAATATTAAAATTGAAATTGAAATATACCTATATTATGTATCATATATTACTATCCAATTTAATAATCAAATGTGTCACATGACACTCTCTTATTAAAATTGAGAGAAAATATTTTTTTCAAAATTAATAAATTTTCTTCCTAAATTCTCTCATCTACCTCTCTCCATTTTTCTATTTCTCTCTACCATTACTCTATATATAATTTATATTTTATAGTAATTTGACAAATCAAAATATGTCAACCGATATTTTTTTACAATTAAAATAAATTTTTTTCTTCAAAAAATAACAAACTCTTACTTTCACTCTCATTCTTCATCTTTACCCTTCTCTCTCTTTTCTCTCATTCTCTATTTTTTCTATATTTCTGTCTACAAAAAACAAAATTAACAAAATAATATAATTCAAATAAAAAAAATATTATTATTATTATATACATATTTTTTTAGTTTTTTATTTAGTTTTAAATTTTTATCGCTTATCTTTCTAATCTATATTTTTATTTCTCTTCTTTCAAATATTTATTACATATAATTTGGAGAGAATACTAATGTTATAATTAAAAGTTAGAATCAAGATTCAATTGTTTTAAAAAAAAATTAATTTTGAGTTAATTTTATAACTATCAGTATAAGGTTTAATTTTTTTATGCTAATATCTAATTATATTTTTATATACATAGAGAGAAAAAATATTATTTTTAAATAACAAGTATAAAAATTAATTATTTTTATTTGTACAACAAACTTAACACCTAATTAAATGTAAAAGTATACACGTTAAATTATTTAAAATTTTAAATAACGAATGTTAAAATTAATTATTAATAAAAATTAGACTTTTCATATAAAAATAATAATTAAAAATCTTATTATTTGATTTTTTATCTATAAATACCTTAATTTTTTTAATCAGAAATTTTTGTCAATCTACTACTTTTTTTTGTAAAAGTTGTTTGATTTTATAAATCTTTTGTGCCATGCATAATCTATACCGTCAGAATAAAGTGAACTGTAATTTTAAAAAATTTATATTCCCTGTAATGTTATTACTGGTAAAAATACTAGTATATATTATATTTTAATATATATTTCATTTTATAGTTAATTTTTATGGTTAAATTTAATGTATATATAACATGATTAAAATTTATACAAATAAAATCTAGAGTATTTAAAATCCAAAAATTTTACATTCAAAATTACAAAATATAACATATCCAAAATGTGAAACTTGTACCTCCAAATTCCAAAGGGCCAATAACCGAATTTTGAATGTGTAATTTTTAATGTTAAATGCGAAAAATGTTTAATTTTAGATTTTTAAATATATTATCTTTAGAATTTTGATGTGCAATTTTTTGTTTGGAGATTTTTTTGTACATCAAAAGTTTTATATAAAAATTTAATTACGTAATATTATATCAATAAAAATAGATATATTTTTAATGTATTATTCAAATAATAATTTAAACACATCAATTTTATTAGATAATACCATAAAATTTTTAAACATATTCTATTAATCAAAATTGAACTTTATGTATAAAATAAATCTTAGGCTTAGCTAGCCTTAGCCTCATTTCACAAGATATGAATATTCATCCTTAATGACAGTAAAGCAAAGCACAAACCCACATATCAAGCTATATCAAAGATTCATTCAAAAAGCTAATATTATATTGAGTATAGAAAATAAAAGTGAACTTATGCTTTGCACCAGAATCAAAGTAAACCCAAAGTGTGGGGAGAATAATAAAAAGTTGCAAAATTAAAGCTTCCCTTCCACAGTTTGTAAATTTTCCATGCACCTACCTCACACCTATATAAGCCTTGATAATGGTTCAGATTTTTGTCATCCCTCTCTGGCCTCCAAAACACTAGTACCAATTTCGAGTTGCTACTGCAATAATACCCTTTAGTTTTTTCTCACCTATGGCTACCTCAATTTTAAGGTCAAATAAAGTAGTTCATTCATTAGGGTTGTTGTGTGTGTTACTTTTGGTGCATGAGGGTGCTGCTTATGATTTCATAGTTGGAGGTCAAAAGGGTTGGAGTGTTCCAAGTGATTCCAATTTCAATCCTTTCAATTCATGGGCAGAAAAGAGCCGTTTTCAAATTGGAGACTCTCTAGGTGACTTCTTCTTCAATCCTAATAAACATTTCAAATTCTGCTGATCTTTTCTTCAACTATTTGAATTCATACTTTTGTTAAAATATATAGTTTTCTAATGTATAATCAATAGAGTATTTTTTATATATAGATATAAATATTAGTGTATTAATAGATACTATTAAATCATCATCCTTTTAAATATTAACAAATATATAATTAATTAAAATAATAAATATTTTTTATTATAATTAAAAAATCTTGAGTTTAAGTTTTGAAAATATCAACATACTTCTAAACAAGTGAAAATATAAATAGTTTTGTGTTTGAAATATGTAAACCTTTTAACGCACGTTTTCTTTTTCTTTTTTTTTTTTTTTACCTAAAAATACACCAAAATTCTGATACTAAGTTTTTGTGTTTACTACCACTATGGAAGACTTTCAATTGCGTATATATATACTTAAGAAAAAAAATTCAAATATTTCAAAAATATTAGTGATTAAGTCATTTTAGCTATTAATCTCTACTGTATATATATTTTACAATGGAGATTAATGATTAAAATGATTGAGATACAAAAATATTCATAAAATACTTCAAATGCTTTTCATACTTATTTAATAATATTATGTACACATGAAAATTCAACCATTAGATTAGTTACTGTATATTTAATTGTATTTTATCGTATATTTTATATTAATAGTTGATTAATTTTAGTATATATATAGTATTTTTTTAAGATTTTATTAGGTAGACAATAATTTTTATAAATAATATAAACAATGAATTTTAAAATTAGTCTAGTAAAATAAAAACACACTAGATCCTTACAGAAATTACAAGGGAAGAGAAATTATCATATGCATAAGTAAGTGCATTGTTCACGAGGCTCATTCTATATTTTTCCTTTTGATAATTTTTTGGTTGTGTTTTGTGATGGTTTCAGTGTTCAACTACCAATCTGGGCAAGACTCAGTGCTGCAGGTGAAGAGCGAAGACTATGCAAGCTGCAACACAAACTCACCATATGCAAAGTTTTCAGACGGCCACACAGTGTTCAAGCTCACCCAATCAGGCCCATACTTCTTCATTAGCGGCAACAAAGATAACTGCCTCAAGAACCAGAAGCTAACCGTCATTGTCATGGCCGACAGAACCAACCGCACCTCCTCCACAGCAAGTCCCACTTCTTCGCCACCTTCGCCGCAGCCGCCATCAGCGCCTTCACCGGCCCCAACCGGCCAAGAAGGGCAGTCTTCTCCTCCACCTGCAGGAACTGTGGAAACAAATCCAACACCCGCACCGTCCAGTGAAGGACATCATCCTCCTAATGCTGCCGCCTCCGCCTTTGTCAACTTTGCTGCTTCGCTTCTAGCAATATCCATGGCTTCTTCAGCTCTCATGTTTTCTCTCTAGTAAACTCAAGTGTATATGTTTGTTGTGGGTGCTTATTATTCATATACTTTTAAATTTTTTCAAAGAAGACAATATTTATTTTTAATTTATTTTGTTCTTTCTTTTTTATTTTCCTCTATACTTTTGATTTCGCCGGTATTGTTTGTACTGGGTCTTCAGTTTGATGTTTGTTTGTGAATGAAGATTGAGAATAAGCTGACAAGAATGTACCTTTCGTGTGTTTCTAACTAGATTATTATGTAAAAATATTGTACATGTTGAAATTGATTGGAATAAAACCATTTTTTATGTGATTAAAAGAAAGGGTTTTTCATCTAAATAAAATAAAATCAAAGCCATCATTACGACAAAAATTACTTTTAGTAACAAATTTGTAAGGACAGTGACATATAACTTATATTTTTATGATAATTATATATTTATTATTATTATTATAGGTTATAATGATAATTATATATATATTCTTTACTGTCATTTAAAAATTTTTTATCAGTAATTCTATAATTATCATTAAAATTTTTTAATGACAAAATATAAAATATAAAATATCTAATTATTAATAAATATATTAATAACTAATTTTATTATCGTTAAAAATAAAATAATTGACTTTTAAAATTTTTTTTATGGTGCACACTATTATATTGGTTTAAACCATTTTTTTCTTCCCTTTTATTTTATGTAAATAGTGGCAAGGTACAATATTTTATAATTTGCACATAAATCATGGTAGAAAACGACGACATAGTACTATGATTTTTCAGAATTTGTTTTTAAATAAATATTTTAATTATTTTAGTTACTGAAACAGATATTTTGGATACTATTTATATATGTTTTTAGGTTGTTAGATATCTCGTTTATAGTATAAACGAAATAATTATACATATATTTTATTTATACTGTAAATAAGATAAGAAATGATTTTATTTAGCTTTTTTTATTTACAAACAAAATATATAAAATTTGAAAAAAAAAAGTGATACAACGTGTATAAGTCTTTTTATAACTAAGTCTAATTAAATTTGTGCAAAACCCAACAAAAAAATTACGTGCATATGCCACTACTCCTTTTTCATGCTTTCTGATTGATATAGTATACAAATTTTCGAAACATAATACACAAAAATTTATACATAACACAAACTTATCGATATAATATACAAATTTTTACTCAGTGTACAAATTTTTGCACATAATTCGCCTCACGTGCTACTAATCTAACCAATTTTTCAACTAACGCGCGAATATATAACTGCCTTTTTTGAACGGATTTCGTTTCTTTATTTCGAATTTTTCAGCATTTACAACCCAAATTTTTGAAAATTAAATAATGAGTTATTCATTATTTATTATTTTATTTAAAAAAATTTATTTTTCTAAAAATAATTAAATTAAATTTTATGATATTTTAAGTTTAAAATCTATTAGAATTTTTAAATTATTTTTAAATTATTTTTATTATAATAAGATAGTTCGAAAAAGATAAAAGAATTATTATTATTATTATTATTATTATTATTATTATTATTATTACTACTACTTGGTTTCATTTAACTAGCCAAAATCATTAAAGGGAACAAAGGAAAAAAAAATAAATGTGGCTAACTATGCATATAAAACTAATGACACATGTTTTCTTTATGTATATAACCAATATCACCTAACTTTCCTTATTCATTAGTCATCATCATCAACATCTCATCTTTTCTCATTAACCGAAGCCATACGAAAAGAAAAGAAAGAAAGATCGTAGGTGAGAGAGAAATCGTGAAATTTTTGAACTTCCGACTTCGATTTTTTAAAATTTGTAATTCCAATAAAAAATCTAATTTGATTAAAGTATTTATATCTTTTTCTTTTTTACATTGATATCACTCTTATTTGATAGAAATTGACAGTAAAACTACTCTCCCTCCCTTAAATTTTGGCCTTTCGATGGTTTTGGCAGAGGAATTAATTTCTAACGTTTTCTTCTTCAGTAATTCGGTCAAAAAGCTTCTCCAGAGTTTCGAGCATTTTGATTTCGTACGGATGTAGAGTTTCGGTAAATTCTCACCGATTAAACTTGTGTTGGATAAGTGAATAGTTGTTGTGATTGATTATTGATGGAGTTTGGTTGACTTTATATTGAATTTTGTTGATATATTGTTATACGTGATTAAGCTTGTGATTCGGTCATGTTTGTGCTGCCCAAACCGTGATAATGAGGCTAATTTGGGGCTGTTATTGTGTTAGTTTTTGAACAAAATGCGTGAGGTTTAATGGTCGAGGAATTAAATTAAAAGTTACAAAGAATCAGTAACCGAAAAACTCGAAAACGAATTAAAACACAAGTAATATTTTAAAAGAAAAATGTTAAGAGTTTCGGTTTTGGTATAAAACGAAGATTAGTAATTAAATTTTATTTTTGAAGGGTAACATTGTATTTGTATATAAAAATCAAGGTAAAATTTGTAATTATGTAAGTTTTTGGGTATTTTGGATAATAAAAAAAATACAAGGATAAAAATTAATAATTTATAAGAGCTCAGGGTTATTTCTAAAAATATGAAATTAAATTAGTAATTTTTTTAAATATAAAATTAAAATTAGTAATTTTATAAAATATTGGGTTAAAAAATAAATATTTAAAAGTTTAAAGAATAGAACGTTAATAAGCAGGTTTTGATATAAAAAAGATAATGTTAATACTTTTTTATTATTATACTAGCATTATTTGTATCAATATAATATATTAGTATTTTATTTAAAAAATATTATTTTATTCATGACATATTAAAAGGGTAAGGAGAAAATTGTCCTAAAAATTTTAAAAAGACAAATCTAAATTAAGCATTTTTAATTCTCTCTCCATAAGACACTTAGCGAAAGGCGAGGGAATAATGCGAAGATAATTTATATTGTAGAATGATAAGAAAGAAAAGAAAGAAAGAACAAAAAGAAAATAAGATACGCAGAGATATGGTGGTGAGTCCAACGAGATTTGCTCTCCAGAGATACATCGGCCAATCTAGGGGATGGTTGCACCTGTAAAATAGACGTTGCTTATAGAAGTTATTAATACATACATTGGCTAGAGAGAGCCTCACCTGTAAGACCGATATTTGCATACATCTGCTCAAGAGAGTCACACCTATAAGACAGATATTGCTTACAGAGGTTATGGCACTAGAAGCCAAACTCAGACAAAGGTTGCTGAGTTAAGTCGTAATGTAATTCAATAAATAACAGAGAATAAAAGAATTAAAAGAATAAAAGAAACTAAAGAACCTCTGCCACATGAGAGCAGAGAATATAAGAGAAAGAAATGTATTAATTAAAGGAATCTCTGCCATAAGAGAGCAGAAAATAAAAATTAAAAGAATCCAACGAATCTCTGTCACAGGAGAGCAAAGCATAGAAAAGAAAAGAATGTATTAACTGAAAGGATCTCTGCCACAGGAGAGCAGAGGACAAAGATAAAGAAAAAGTTTTAAAAGACTGTCTGCCACAGAAAAGCAGATGCGACCTTATTTGGGCTTAGTGCCAAATGTATAGTGGGGATGCCCACATAATGTGAACTGTTTTCCAGATGTAAGAATATTACAACATGTTTAAGAGTCACACTGTATACGGCCTGGCCATAATACTTATATGCACACTGTTTGCATCTGGAAAGTCATATCCGGAACTTGTGCTCGGGTAATGTCGGGAGCGGGTAGGCAACTGACACATGAGCTCATGGCCTGCATAGGATAGCTAGGCAGGCATCATACTTGTTTGCGCATACTTCTTGATTGTGGGTGTGTGTGCTTCTTGACTTGTGATTTTTTTTGTATTTCTGGTTTCTTAAAATTGTTTGTATTATGAGATTTGTTGCTATTGGCAATCTATTGAAGATCGTAAGTATTCTGTTGTGGAATTTCTGTATAACAAATAATAAAATGAATATAGCTATACCCCCTGATCCTACTAAGAACTCTCCAATTCTTATCCCCCTATTTCTACCCCTTTCAGTTACAGGTGCGAAGGTTTAATGATGCGGAGCTACAGGAGTATAGAAGATTATATTTACGAGTTGAGTTGTTAGAATTTATTTTTACCTCGTCGTTTATTTTTTTAGTTTTTAGAGGGGTAGGACTTATAATTGAGGTTCTTTGAATAAGTCTATGTATATAATTCTATGTGAATATATATGTTTTTGTGATTAAATGGTTTAAAGTATAGACTCATCGTTTTCTGAAATAAAACTTCGGTTCGTATTCGCGAAATCTCAATATTAAATTAATATAGTATAAAATCAGAGGAATAGAGGTAGGTAACATCTGGACTTTTAGTGCGATCATGAGGTGCTAAAAGTTAGGGTGTTACATTATGGTACCAGAGCAATTCGTTCCAGTTAGAGCCTTAGAAATGGATTGACTATGCTTCACTGCATACTTTGAGTGTCTGTCATGCAGTAGGATTTGTCCTAATGATAAGAGTTTGAGTCTCACATGCATGACTGTCTATTGATTAATGCTGTTAGTCGACCGTTGCATCTCTCATGGTATTAGGTCTGGCCAACTTAATACTGATGATTTGTGTATACGGGAACACTAATAGATTATCACAGACGATATAGAAATAATAGGTTATGCGAATCACGAGATTTGGAAATGTTAGAGGTTACAAAGATAGCTCAGTTTCGAAGTATAATCTTTATTCGTGCTACACGAACTCGTGCCATCTCTTCCTTCATTATCTTCATTGGAATTTTTGCTTTGGATTTTCTCATAATGTAATTTGACTATTTTCCGATCGAACTCTATTGTCCCTATGTACCTTTATTTGTTTGTAAATCTAATTGCCTACCTGACTTCTCTTGAATATTGTCTTTGACATTTTCTATACTTTTTTCCGTGGACCCTATTTTCTTTGGTTTGAGGTTGAACTTGTTTCAATGTAATAATTTTTTATGACGAAAATTTTTGTAAGGTGGGTAGAATATAACATTCCGAATTTTTAAAATTAAATAATGAGTTATTCATAATTTATTATTATATTTAAAAAAAATAATTTTTTTAAAAATAATTAAATTAAATTTTATGATACTTTGAACTTAAAATTTATTAAAATTTTTAAATAATTTTCATTATAATGAGATAGTTCAAGAAAGATAAAAGAATTATTATTATTATTATTATTATTATTATTATTATTATTATTATTATTATTAGTAGTAGTAGTAGTACTACTTGGTTTCATTTAACTAGCCGAAACTATTAAAGGGAACAAAGGAAAAAGAAAATTGAATGTGGCTTATTATGCATGAAGGGATTATATGTGTTTATAATACGTAGCGGAAGAAAAGAAAGTAATTCTAAAGATCTATTTTGTATTTAAAATTTATTCAAATAAACAATATATAGATCAAATTTAAATACCTGTGTATGCTAGCAAAAATTGCTCTCCTTTGATGGTACAAAGGCGCTATGCGTATCCATACCGAGACCAATCTTTACTGTTAACTCTTTGACCAATGGACATTTGATCTAAATTGAGAAATCTCTTGCAACTCTTTGCACGCCATCAAATTCTTCTCCAAGAATTAGGCTCACATATGTTTATGTGTGTAGAGGTAAATGAATAAAACTCTTGTGTTTTATTCTCCTCTGTTTCCTCTACTCTTGACATACATATATATAGTATGAGATTTGTTACTGATTTTAAATTTTAATCTCAATTCAAATTTGAATCATATCTTATTATTTTAAACTTGAATCTTTTAAATTTATGAATTATATCATACTTCAATTTGAAGCAGAATCAGTTAGGATCTCATCCAAATTTAGAATTCAAATTTAGAATTAGAATAACTAATTATTCTCAAATCTCATTTAATATGCTCAATTATCATACTCTTATTATATTTTTGGTACTAACAAAAAATACAATAATATTCTATTTGAATTAATATAATTATTTATTTGATCAAATCAGAATAATAATTAAATAATTCTACAGCAAAGATTAGAACACTCGTTAGTATGTGACTCCATAGCTTCAATATTAAGCGGGTAGTAAATTAGTCATACTAAATTTACTAATCATGGTTGGCGTCTAGCAACACTCCTCAACGACCCAGTGTGTGTTTGGATTACAGTTTGCAAACGGGAGTTTGCATAAAATTGATTTTGCAAACTTGATTTTGATCAAAAGTAAGTTTGTGTTAAAGTGATTTATATTTGGTAATTTTTGTATCAAAATGGATTATAGTAAAATAAATGTTGTTTGGCTTATACCATTCAAAATCACTTTTAAATAAAAAATTACTAAAATAGACATCAACTTAAAATTTTTTTTATATTATCCTATTATTTTAATTTAGATATTTAAATAGATGTTATTAGTTAATTTTATAATAAAATTAATATTTATTTACTAAAATAAAAATAACATATAAAAATAGACAAAATATATTTTTAAATAAAAATAAAAAAATATAAATTATATATATAAAAGAATATTTAATCAAATGTTACATTTTTTAAGTATTAAATGTTACTTTAGTATTTTTTTATATCATACTCTTATTTTAGTACTCTCAATAATCTTATTCTTAATATTAATTTGGAATCCAACGTTTATAATTTTATTATTATTTATGATTAATTTTTTATTTAATTTATCTTTTTTAATAGAATCATAATCTATATTATAAAAATTACACTAAAACATAGTATACGAGAATTACAATTATAAAAGAGAGTATTGAAAATAATAAAAAAATTAAATATTTACTTTATAGTGATTGAAACAAATCTAAAAGTTCTTGATGATCTTTTTATATAATATATTTTTAGTATTTTTAGTACTCTTTTTTTAGTATGTTATAATTTTTTACTATTATTATTATTTACAGTTAATTTTTTATTTAATTTACTTTATCTAATAGAATCAATAAATCATATTATAAAAAGATAATAACAAACATAATACACAAAAATCACAATTATAAAAGTGTATAATGTCAAATAAATAGTTGAAAAAAATAAAAATAATAAATAATAGAAAAATAGAGCTCATATAAATAGAAATAACAAGAATTTTATAAATAATACAATAACATATATAAAGGATAAAGTTGGTAAAAGGTAAATAAATTGTTAGTATCTATGGCCAAAAACCCGTTAAGAAAACGCAGAAACTAAAAATAGTTGCTTTTTGTAAACGTGGTTTTGGCAGCAAAATCACTTATGCGTTCAAGAGAAAAAAATTTGCCAAACCAAAAGTTGAAGCTTTCAAAAAATTTAAACGCGCTTCTTCCCTTCCAACGGGTTTCCCAAACACACCCCCCAATAGTATGAAGTAATATATTTTTACTAAGAACCTGAGAAGAACAAAGTATAATTCCTTCTATCTTTCCAACTCTTGATTACCCCTTAGAGTATGGTCTAATTTTCAAACTCTAACTTGTTACCATTATTATAATGAACTGTGAATGACATGAGAAACTCATTTCTTCATTCATTCAATCCCCTTGACCAAGGTTTTATTCATCTGAGTCATTATAATCATAGAGTTCAAACTCTTTATCAAGGGTTGACGAATTCCTTATTGACTAATCATTAATTCTACAAGTATTTAAATCATACCCAATATCCATTCAACTAGCACCCTAGGGTATTAGGTGTCCGGAATTAAAGTATAATAAATACATTGTTAATTATTATGACAGTCGTAGGTCAAAGAAAACTCTATCACCCTGTTCATCTTGAGAATATCCTATTGACAAATATGAAGTAATTATAACCATTAAGAATTCTCAAAGTAAGTCAGTTCAATGGTCATATCTCTATATGCACTATATATATATATATATATATATATATATATATATATATATATATATATATATATATATATATATATATCTATTAATTTTCATCTAATGAAGACTATTATATATATATTGATCTTTCTAAATTATTAATGTCCTTTTTTAATAATCTATTGACTAAGAACAATTTAGATTAAATTATAAAAGATTTATCTCTCAATATTATAATCACTATCACAATGATAAATTTTTAAATTTAATTAAGAATCTTATTATATTAACATTTTAATATAATAACAATAATAAATTATTTGACACATGATTGATTGGCTTGTGGCCATACTATTTATTTTCAACAAAATATATATATATGTAAAACTAATGACACGTGTTTTCTTTATATATATAACCAATGACGCCTAACCCCTCTTATTCATTAATCATCATCATCAACATCTCATTTTCTCTCATTAACCGGAGCCAGAAAGAAAGAAAGAAAGAAAGAAAGAAAGAAAGAAAGAAAGATTGTAGGTGAGAGAGAGAAACCGTGAAACCTCCGAATTTTCGACTTCGATTTTTTGAGATCTCTAACTCCAATAAAAAAATTTAATTCGATCAAAGTGTTTGTGTCTTCCTCCTCTTCACATTGACATCATTGACGGTGAAGTTACTCCCCTTCCCTTGAAGTTCGGCCCTTTGATGTTTTTGGCGGAGGAATCGATTTCTGACGTTTTCTTCTTCAGCAGCTCGGTCAAAAAGCTTCTCCGGAGTTTCGAGTATTTTGATTTCGTACGGATATAGGGTTTCAATAAATTCTCACCGATTAAATTTATTTTGGATAAGTGAATGGTTGTTATGATTGATTATTGATGGAGTTAGGTTGACTTTATATTGAATTATATTGATATATTGTTATATGTGATTAAGCTTGTGATTCGGTCATGTTTGTGCTGCCCAAACTGTGATAATGAGGCTGATTTGGAGCTGTCATTGCGTTAGTTTTTGAATAAAATAGGTGAGGTTCAATCGCCGATGAATTAAATTATAAGTTACTAAGAATCGGTAATTGAAAAACTCGAGAACAGATTAAAATACAAGTAATATTTTAAAAGAAAAAGGTTAAGGGTTTCGGTTTTGGTATTAGAGGAAGATTAGTAATTAAATTTTATTTTTGAAGGGTAACATTGTATTTGTATATAAAAAATCAAGGTAAAATTTGTAATTATGTAAGTTTTCGGGTATTTTGGATAATAAATAAAGTACATGGGTAAAAATGAATATTTTATAAGAGTTCACGGTTATTTCTAGAAATATGAAATTAAATTAGTAATTTTTTAAATATAAAATTAAAATTAGTAATTTTATAAAATATTGGGTTAAAAAGTAAAATATTTAAAAGTTTAAAGAATAAAACGTTAATAAGTAGGTTTTGATATAAAATAATAATGTATTATTAATACTAGCATTATTTGTATCAATATAATATATTAATATTTTTTTAAAAGATATTATTTTATTTATGATATACTAAAAGGGTAAGTAGAAAACTGTCCTAAAAACTTTAGAAAGACAAATCTAAATTAAGCATCCTTGATTCTCTTTCCATAAGACACTTAGGGAAAGGTGAGAGAATAATGCGAAGATAATTTATATTATGGAATGATAAGAGAGAAAAGAAAGAAAGAAAGAACGAAAAGAAAATGAGATAAGCAGAGATATGGTGGTAAGTCCACCGAAATTTGCTCTCCAGAAATACATCGGCCAATCTAGGGGATGGTTGCACCTGTAAGACAGAGGTTGCGTACAGAGGTTATGTTTGCATACATCGACTCAAGAGAGTCGCACCTATAAGACAGATGTTGCTTACAGAGGTTATGGCACTAGAAGCTAAACTCAGACAAAGGTTGCTGAGTTAAGTCGTAATATAATTTAATAAATAACAGAGAATAAAAGAATTAAAAGAATAAAAGAAACTAAAGAACCTCTGCCACATGAGAGTAGAGAATATAAGAGAAAGAAATGTATTAATTAAAGGAATCTCTGCCACGGGAGAGCAGAAAATAAAAATTAAAAAATCCAACGAATCTCTGTCACAGGAGAGCAGAGCACAGAAAAGAAAAGAATGTATTAACTGAAAGGATCTCTGCCACAGGAGAGCAGAGGACAAAGATAAAGAAAAAGCTTTAAAAGACTGTCTGCCACAGAAGAGCAGATACGACCTTATTTAGGCTTAGTGCCAAATGTATAGTGGGGATGTCCACACATTGTGAACTATTTTCCAAATGTAAGAATATTACAAAATGTTTAAAAGTCACACTGTATACGACCTGGGCATAAAACTTATATGCACACTGTTTGCATTTGGGTAATGTCGGGAGCGGATAGGCAACCGACACATGAGCTCATGGCCTGCATAGGATAGACATACATCATACTTGTTTGCGCATACTTCTCTGTGATATGTATTTCTGTGATTGTGGGTGTGTGTGCTTCTTGACTTGTAAGTTTTTCTGTATCTCTAGTTTGTTAAAGTTATTTGTATTATGAGGTTTGTTGCTATTGGCCATCTATTGAAGATCGTAAGTATTCTATTGTGGAATTCCTGTATAAGAAATAATAAAATGAATATAGCTATACACCCCAACCCTACTAAGAACTCCCCAGTTCTTACCCCATATTTCCACCTCTTTCAGCTACAGGTGCGAAGGTTTAGTGCGAAGCTACAGGAGCATAGAAGATTATGTTTATGAGTTGAGTTGTTAGAATTTATTTTTCCCCTTCTCGTTTATTCTTTTGGTTTTTAGTGGGGTAGGACTTGTAATTGAGGTTCTTTGAATAAGTCTATATAAATAATGCTATGTGAATATATATATATTTTTATGATTAAATGTTTAAAGTACAGACTTATCGTTTTCTAAAATAAAACTTCGGTTCGTATTCACGAAAGCTCAATATTAAATAAATATAGTATAAAATCAGAGAAAATGAGGTAGGTAACGCCTGAACTTTTAATGCAATCATGAGGTGTTAAAAGTTAGGGTGTTACACAGTAAGTCCTTTTCTCTATTAATTGTTGAAAACATATTGTTGCTGAATTGATTACTGAGACTAATATGATATGGGTATAGGGGTGGCAGCCAGGGTTCTTGCCAAACATTAACATCATCTCCTGATCCTAAACTCCATTAATCTTTTTTCTACCACTTTTTTACTCTCTAAGAGACTTTGCTAGCCCCAAGAAGGGTTAATCCCTTTGTCTGCAGTCAAAGAAGATTTATATCTAGAAGACTTATCCTTTAACATTTTGCTAAGTAGTGCATTAGGACAGTCAATCTCCAAAATTATTTTTTAAGCAGAGCCAAATTTTGTGTACACATGTTTTCGAAACCCAATTTTTCTTTTTTTTTAGGTTTTGTCATTTTGTCTCAACTAATCCATGATATTCTCTTTTCAGTGTCTCTCTGATTTCATCAAAATTGTGTTAAAATTCTATGAATCTCATCTAAAAGTAAATTAAATAGCTTAAAACAGGATAGAATATATACATAAATTACTTCTCTAACAGCTTAATTATGATATGTCTTCCACCTGACAATAAATTTCTCTTTTTAAAATTGTACCTTCTTTTATACTTTGTCTTTGATAGTTTCAAAAGTAACTTTTTTTTTTTTTTTAATCTTTGTACCGTTGATAGGAGATCTAAGTATTTATCTTGGCCCTCTAACTTGTACTATTTGATTAGAGCATTTTATATTTGATCAAATGAAATAGCAAAATGCCAAGGTTAACTTCAAAGAAGGCATATATTGATTATTGAGCATAGAATAACGTTTGTGGAACACCAAAAGATATATACTTTCGGAAGAGTTTCAAATGTATCGGAAATACCGGTGTTTCAGTTGTTTTAACCGTTGATCTAAATTATAAAAAATATATATAATATATATTAATTGAAATCAACGGTTAAAACAATTGGAACACTGGTGTTCTCGGTATACTTGAAATTTTTTCTATACTTTCACCGAATTTTTTTTCCCCCTATTATATCAGGTACTTTTCACATATTAAAAAATTATTATAATCTTAACCACATTTTTTAAGTATAACCAAAATTGTATAACTACGATAATTATTATAAAAATAGGCCCCATGAATTATATATATGGTAAATTTTAGTTTGACTATGTAAATATTGTTAAATATTATTTTAATTAAAGTCATTTTTTATATTTTAATAATATTTTTTTAAGCAATACTATTTAAAAACTGTTGTTTAACAATTAAAAAAAAATATTACTTTAATTTTAGTAATATTTTTTAAAAAACATTATAATTATCATAGTTACAGTAATATATTAGTGTCATTTACATTCAACAATTTGTTCTGTAGTTATAGGTGTAAGTTTAATTTATCCGTCTTCCACGATTTAGAAAAGGATTTTTTATGCATAAAATAGAGTTGAAGAACACTTCAATCCATGATCAAGACAATTATTAGAAGATTATATATATAACAGGTGTGGAGGCTATTAGAAGATTATATATATATAACAGGTGTGGGAGGCTAAATTAAGAGGGATAGTTTAAAAATTTTGATTAATTTTTTAGTGTTTCAATAATTTTGTCAATTAGAATCCGTCTTTCATTGGTATGTCATTTTTGTTTTTTTCGTTAAAAAAAATTATCACCACTTAAATCTTTCATGATTAGAAATAAAATATAACATGTTCTAAAAATATTATTGGAACATGTATTAAACAAATCCGTAAATGTACAAGTATTACTCTTCCTTCAATCTTCAAATTGCTTCCATCAATTTCTGGTCCCATTTAGAAAATGGCTCAATTATGAATTTTGTGGACATAGCTCACTGCAAAAGCTTGTCAGTAAGTTGTTTTGCATTTACATTCACTACACACAAGCGCATGTTGTAATTTATACATGTTCCCATAAAAACAAATGGATGGGGGAGCTCACACAAATACACACACACATTGTATAATTCTCTTCCATTGTGAAAGTCATTACCGTTATCCTTAAAAGTTGTAATCATCATTCTACTAAAGTAACAATTAAAGTTACTACAATTTTATGATTTATATAGCATACCTATGGAAAATAAACTGATACATGGCCTATAGTAAAAAAGGGCATATCTAAATCAGAAGCCCTAACTAAACTAAAATTTCAACCATTTATCAAAAATTCTTGCCTATCTCAATTTTTTTCATTATTTTAATTGTGTTGTGCAGAATTGAGTCAATAATTCCAGCTACCTGAAATCACAAAAAGAGTACAATGAACAATACATTCTATTAAAGAAAACCAATAGGAGACAGCATAAGAATAAGAGCAAACCCCTAATATCATATCCCTGACCAAATCTTGTCCCTAACAAAACACATGGGACAAAATAGTCTCAAAATTTTAAAGCGACATTCATCCTTTACCATTTTCTTATCAGATGAATTTGTCATTCACCATAAAGAATGACTAAGTGAAAACTTTGTCATCCGTGGCTTTGCTCAAGGATAAGATTGGGGTTTATACTCTAAGAACAAAACCAGAGTACTGAAATAAAAGCAAATACAAACCGTGAAAACTCCCCCAATAATTGCGCAAACATTAGTAATAAAATGTGAAAAGGACCTCTGGCTTTCGGTTATCAAGACCTGCACACGGAAATCAAAATGATAAAACCAAGATAAATTACCATAAATAGTGCAAATTCATTCAAATTCATAACCTCCATGTACAGACCTGCATGGGGGACAGCTCAAGATGGAACTTCGCAACAGGAATGTCTACACTGTGAGCCAGACTGCTATGCGCTGTGTATTCGTACTCCTCAATTAATTTATAACCTTTTCTAGTTATTACCTCTGTTTTAACTATCTGAATATAATGCTCTATCTGCAGACATAAATATCCGATGAATGAATTAAATTTTTGTTCCAATAAATCTCCAAATGTCATATACTAATAATTCGGTTATTATCAGAAATTAAAAGAAATAAACAAGATCAGGAGTCTTCAAATGATAATTTGTGTTAAGAATAATACACATGACTTGATATATTTAGTAATTGATTAGTATTGCATCAAAAATGATATGTGTGAGTGCATTAGAAGAATAGTAGTTATATCTTACTCCTTATAATCGATATTGTAGAAGTCATAACTACTTATCTATAAATTGAGTTCAATATCACTCAAATATTGAACTTAAGAACTAAATCCAGTTTTTTCACCTTCCTCACTCCTCTGTTCTTCCACAAATTCAACAACATAATAAAATTATACCATATTCCAGGACTTGTACGGCCCCTTTCTGCTCACTCCTCTATTTTTCTATAAATTCAATAAATCTTCCATGACCCGTACTGTCCCCTTCTGCTGTTAAGTTCCGACTAAAAATTGGAAATCCATCTATTCAAGAAAAAATGATAATAAAAAAATGCAAATCCATTACTGAGTATGATTCAATTTTGGCCATCAAACCCATTTTATATTTGTCCATTTACTTGTGAATCACTCCTACTTTGTTATCTAAGGTAGATTAGAATCGCTTATATAAAAAAATAAACTTACAGTAACATTTGCTTCTGAAACACGAGGATTGATGAATGATCTACCATTCAGCCTGTCATGGCTGCTACCTATGTAAGGTATCAACCGCTTCACATCGCTCATGGCCCTAGGTGTCAATTTTCTTCCGAAAGAAAGATGGTTTATGACATGTGACATGTTCATTTGAGAAGCATCAAAGGAATGCGACTCTGATCTAGCTGAGACAATCAAGAATCCGGGAACCTGAGGAGTGCATGACAGTTTGTGATAATAATAAACTTAAAAGCTAGGGAAAATAGAGCACACATCACTTTTTTTTTTTTTTTTGGCAACTTTAAATTAGCAAGAAAAAGAAATGATCAAAAGGAACCAACGATCAAGGTTGATTACAACCGTGCAATGTAAATGCATCTTAATTCCTGGTTGCATACCTTTTTCACACGTACATATCCCTCAATTCTACATCCACCAGCTGATGGTGCAGGTCTTTTCTCTGCTACATTGGATTTATCCTCCAATGCTAGCTTCTGAGATTCTTTTGGGAGAGATTCTACTAAACTTTCCATCATCTGCAACGGAGAAAACTCATATCAATCTGTTGCATTCTCCAACAGTGAAGTGTTGTTTTAATTACATATGAACCTAAGTGACCAATCTACTTTTAAGTTAAATTTACCCAAATTATGCTAATTCAAAATAGATAGGGTGTGATTGAACCTTGACTAGGCTTTCTGTATCACGATCTCCATAATAGGACTCGTGTTCATGATGTCCATGGTCACTTCTGAAATTGGGAAAGCATTCAACAAACTAGATTAATCAGAACATCCAAATATTTAGAAAACCATTCACAGGCCAGACTGCCAGAGTGATAATGTTCAGGATGCATTCCTATGTTAGAAATCCTCAAATATCCGCTATTTCGGAACCATAACATTATTGTGTAGCCGAATTTAGCAAAATATGGTGAGCCTCAATTCGCTATTGATAACTTGTATAAGATATTATTACTAATGAATTGGATGCAAATATGATTTCCCTTTAAAATATCTAGCTGACCCAAAGCAAACATGACAGTGTCATATACCACAAATGGTTTCTGTGAACTGCTTTAAGATTGCAAGTTTGCAACCATTTCATCAGTGAGTTATAAATCAACTTATTCGTCTGTTTTCAGAAAATTATTTCATAATAGTCGAACATTTTCCAAGATATTTAGTCATTTCCCTTCCTACTTTTTCCAATACACCACATTATTTGCATCCTTATATTCTGCTACTCTGAATCCATATTTATACAAGGATATGAACTACATTAAAAAAGGCCGCACACAAAGCGTGCAATATAGTTTGTCTAACCTAATACAACCATTGTTCCAAGGCCCCCCTTTGATATGAACTATAGCATTGTAGGGGAAAAATTTAATGTATGTAGTAGTATATATATATAATAAAATAAAATAAAATAAAAAAAGAAGAAAAAGGATCATATATATTAGTTTTACCCAGAAAGGAAAGGCAAATAAATATCAGAATGCAGACCTATTATTGTGAGGTTTGCAAAAGAAAAACCAGCCACATAAATGCAGTTAGATTGTCTTAATAATCATGAGTATTATTAAGACATACACAGAACCAAATAGAAAGAAAAGGGCTGATTCAGGATGATCACACTCCTTGATATTATTGAATTATGAAAGAAAACTGCAGAAAAACAAGACAGTATAGAGGTGCTTGGCTGAGATTTGAAGAGCCAGCCTCTCTCCTAAGCCTTCCTATTCTCTCTTCTTAATTCCTACCTCTCTCTCACTCACTCTGTTACTAATAATAATACCCCCTACACCCACAACCAATTCAGTTAGGATCACTCCCCTGACATTCTTTCATGCTTCTCCCACTACTAGTGCCAGGTGGCATGTTAATTACAAGAATATCCCCATTTTTATTATTCCTCTTTTTACCCTCTACATTCCTCTTCCTGCTGTAATGGAAAGGTAATGGCAGAATCTTTCCTCTCTTAGTCTTAGAAGCTTCTACTCTCACCCCTGCAGCCATATTTGGGTAGGTAACACTATGATATGTACAAGCATATGTATATATATGAATATTAATGCAATTTAGGTGGCACTTAATGGAACAGCTGCTGCAGGCAGTAGCATATCTCTCATATTTTCTTTTTTCTTGTTTAACCCCCTTGTTTCTGGTTAGAGGGCAGGGTGTTGGTCGACCATTGGTTTTAATCAATACAGTTATAATTGTTACCTGAGGTCAGTTCCTTTCCGAAAGATGCGAATAGATGGATAACCCTGTATGTGATTCCTGGAAATTGATATTGATAATGAGATATGAGATGCTTATGAACGCCAAAAGCACAGAAGGAAAAAATTATAAAATAGTGAGAAGAAAAATAAAAAAAGAAACTATCGGAAAGAAAGCAAAATAAATTACAATAAGTACTTTCATCCTCAATAGTCAATGTAGCAAGTATTTTCATATTTGGACTATGGGGATGCATATCTATAAACCTACTTCATGAAATCCATCCTATTCATAAAAATGCAGATATGGAACAAGATAGAATAATTTGCTAATGAACTCGCAAGAAGCTCAATGCTTCAATTTAGTTCTTTCTAGTATAGCATGGCCCAAACATTATTTCCCTTTATTTCCAACAAAATAAACAAAAGCCCATCATCAAGCATCAGGCATCAGCATCATCAGGTGTTATCTCAGCACCTCGTTCTGAAGAAAAATTACAAATCATCGTCTCTAGTCAATATGTGATTGTCCATGATGCAAATCAATGACAATTCAACAAAACTTCACACTGATTGCTGACTGCCAAACATAACCCTCCACTCATCGCACTTCTTTTTTCAAAATTTGTTTGTTGAATCGGTAGACCAGATCTGCATCGTGCTGCACCAGATCGGAGCAGAGATGGAGGCGGCGCTGGAGATGGAATCCGGACCCCCTTTCTTTTTTAATATTTAAACGACAGAGTTTTGGGGGGTTTTCTAAAGACTGGCTGGTTTCCGGTTCGGTTCAACCAGCCAGTCCTAAGACGGTTTAGCGGTTCACGGGCAGTTCTCAAAAAGACAGTTTTGGCTTATCAACCGAACCGCATAGTCAAACGGTTCCCGGTCTGACCGGCCAGTTCGGGTCCGATTTTTAGGACATTGTTACTTACAGAACGTAAAAGCTAAATAACTTCAAGAAAGAAATAGCATCTTATGCAAAATCATAAACCAAAATAAAAATATCAATAGTACCTCCTGCATAAATCACCTTCTCGAGTGCAATCTACCTTTGTTACAAGAATGCGTCCATCCATTTCGGGATCATACCTATATAAAAAGTAATCACACACATGGGACATTGAAGAGAAGTGATGGATACAATAACTGCACCAACTTCACAAATTAAAGGTGGCAGTAGATGTTCAAGTGTGTAATTACAAGAAATGAGAGAAACAGAGCAACAATTATAGTACCTCTCTTTCATTATTTTAGCTGCCTTCTCCCATGAAGGTTTCTGAAAGAAAATAAAAAGAAATATAACAAATTAATACTAAGATTTTAACCATTACCATCTTTCATTAAAGAGACGAAATATTTTGTCATTTCTTGCCTTGTTTCTAATAAATTGGTCAATAATCTTTCAAGGACAGAATATATTCAAGTATTAGCACCCTTTGAATAACATTAGTTTTCTGCATAATATATTTTCCTTACTACTATAGTGTAACTGATAGAAAAGATGCACTTAGCACTTGAATTAGCCTTTGCCACTACTACTTTTCAATTAAGAAACAGTACAACATTGTTGAAAAAGAATCAGAAAAATAATCAATATAGGAAACAACAAAGAAATCAGGCACTAATCTTATTTCTTAATTAAAGAATCAGACTAAATATTACCAAACGCTGACACCAGGAACACCAAGGAGCATAAAAATTTACAATGGTAAGCGGAAACCTGCAAAATGTTCATTAAAATATGGGGTGAACAATGCATAATTACCATGAAATATACAAGAAAGGAAGGAGAAAAGAATTATCAATCATGTATCGGTCCACTTACTGATGAACATATTTATCAAAATTTTGTTCTGTGAGTGCAAAAGAACCTTCAACGTATTCTTCATCTACTTCATCATCATGCCTAACAGCATTTGCAACGGGTCCTGAATGAAACTCAGCACCAGTGGGCCTTAAACTTGAATCAATAGAAAATTTCCGAACCGTTTTTGTTATATTGAGCCTGTTCTGAAAATTAAAGGTACGAAGTTAAGAACGTGTACTCAAACAGTTCAGACAAAAGGTAAAGCATCATAGGATAGGCATGTATGAAAGTGAATAAGAAATATAGAATCTATATGATAGGGACCAAATATTTGATGATTTGAGGTAGAGACATTGCAGAGCAAGAGAGATGCTCATTTGGTAGAGCATATTTTTGTTGTTTACCAAGGTAAATTAATGGAAATGGCATGACAGATATGTTGATATTATTATTGTTCTGACAGTCTAAATAAACATAACAAATTTGCCTTCATTAAGCTCAAAGCATGAAGTAAAAGAAGCATTTCACTACTTAAAACCAAGTGAGAGAAAACTTTAAACCAGGAGCATTTTTTCCATAAAAAGTAGAGAATAGAATCTTACTGTTCCCAGCACGTCTTTCACATCAACTGATGCAAACTCACATGAGAGCGCAGGAAAACTGCAAGAAGATAAGTGAAGCCATCAGACAGCAATGTTGGAGAGTGAGAGAGGAGGGTATTTACATAGCCATGAAATTAACTTAAAATGCTAGGTAGAATATTATCAGCAGCAACAATTGGTAAACAGGTTGGGAAGGAATGGAAATTCTTAGACAAAGTAATAAGGTATGAGAGATAAAGGTGCATTGCTTTCGTAATGGTTATTGACTTCATATAACATTCACAAACAAACATGACACATCAAATATCAATATTGGCTGCCGGACCTTTAAGTCTCATCTAGTTAGATCCCTAACCCACTTCTAGTTCAACAATTATCTGATAAGCATAGACAGTTTCATTTTATCAAAAAGTGTTCCAAAACCCAGTTCTGAAATGAGCATGAAAGGTATGTGAAGAGTGTATTTTATTCACATAATAAGCACTGTGCTTTAAATTACTAACCTATATTGTTTCTTTAAAAGAATTTCTTGCTTTCAAGAAGTTATTTTCTTTGGTGAATTAACCAAGAGTTTAGAAACAATTTATCGACCCCCCCCCCCCGGGGGACAACTGATAATTAGCTAATACTAGTAAAAATAGTTCGGATATATCCATCCATCAACTTTTAGAAACATCATATATGATCAAAGATAGAAAACAACTATATAAGCTTCTACCTGATATTGAAATCTATACGTAAAAAGTCTCCATCAGAACTCTGGTCAACAATCACTGATGTAGAGGTGCTTACAGTCAAATAATTATTTAGTTCCTGAAACAAGGTTGTAAGATAAAATCAAAAATGAAACTTTACTTCTAATTCTATTTTGAAACGTAACAAAAGATATCACAATAAACAACCAAGAAGTCATAAACCACTTACCATTCCAAATAAAAAGATCATGGAGAAAGCTGCTATTATGGATAATCCCGCCCCTGATAGTGACGCCTCAGTCAAATCTCGTGGGATTTTCCTGTTGACAGAAGACAACAGCAAGTAGATAATTATACAGGGACAAAAATGGAACATATGCAACTTGCAAACTACGAATAAAAAATCCAAGCAACTTAGAACAACTACTCCACATGGATCCTTTATAGTTTTATACCGTGACCCCAAGCATGTACACTTCAAGATGCAAAGCTTTGCTTAGGCATATGATATCAGATATTCATTCATGCCAAACCCAGCAGCAACAACAGCAACAAATATCTATTCCCACTAGGTAGAGTTTGATAGATGGACCAAACAGAGCCTTTGTGTTATGTCATTAACCAAGTCTAGTCTAGAGTGACCAGGTAATCCTGAATCTATTTTAATTATTCCAATTACTGTATGTCTAGATTGGGATGGGGTGTTAAAATGGATCTCAGATTTTCATGAATAAGCTCCATGTGCAATTTTAAGTTTAGTATAAAACATCAAACTTATCCATTAAAATTTCCATCCAATTTTCACCCTTCAATCAAACATCCTCTTATCCTTATTTTTTTTCTTGGTATTCCTACAACTCTACATAATGGGCTATCCTTCATAACATCAACTCTCCTAGCTTCTAGCATGTGATTCATGTCAAACATGACTGGAAAATAAATAAATACATAAACAAAACATTTCAAATCCTTATAAGGCATTTCAAAACTTTTGGTGCTTGCAATGTTCTCTTCATGCTCAAGCTGTGTTTCATTGACTCGGGTAATGAAGAAGTGAAAATGTTCGCTGTGCAAAAAGTCACTGATTAAACACTGGTAACCAAAAACTCAAAACCATTTTCCTATATTCTAATTCTAACTCTACTATGATTCGAAAATGGTACAATTCCGTATTTATACTCTCACTAATACCCAGCTACAAAAGTATTACTATCGTATCAAATCATGCACTTGAAGAGCTCAACATTAATCAGTAAATGGCACAGTACCCAAAGATCTTGCAGAAGAATGCACATTTGGTGGATGATTTCACACTACAAATACCCTAAGAACAAAATTCCGAACTCGGAAAAGGAGAAAAGAGTGAGAGATTGTTGTGACCTGTAAAAATCGACGGATTTGAGTTTGCTGGCAGAAATCATGGCTCCGACGAAATGGGATGAGAGAGAGAGAGAGAGAATAGCTGATTATAGATCGAAGCAGTTCCTTCTTCTTCTTCTACTTCCTTCTTCTTCTTCTTAGCACTTTCTTTCTTCTTAATATCTCTCTGTCTCTCTCTCACCCCTTCAGCTCTATTTTAATTTCTATGACGGTAAGAGGAAAATATTGGAATATTGAATTTCGATTTAATTTTTTTTTTTAATGTTGAAGGATAATTGTTTAGAGAGTAATAAATTTTCGGGTTTATAATTAATACATTATTAAATGTAAATGCACGGTAAGTTTGACTAAAAGAATTCGCTAACAAGTGAATAAATTTTAAAAATACCATTAAAACAAACATTCTGATAAAGTTGTTAAAAAATAATTTTTTATTAATATTAGCCAACATTTTAAGTTAATATTTTATTTTTTAAAAATATTATTTATATATCAAAATTAATCATTAAAATTTATCACCATATATTTATATAAATAGTCAAACTTATGATTTTATGTTCTATTTCACTCTCGTGCTCTATTTTACTTTTAATGAGAGTTTTTTTACTCTTTTTTCACGGTACTATTTTACTATTGGTCACTCTCTATTTCATTTTCGATGAGAGTTTTTTCACGGTACTATTTTACTATTGGTCACTCAAGAGGATTTACTATTCAACCTTAGCTTTCAAAGTGGTCTTTGCTGATTCACACGAGATTGCACGTGAGAGCGTAAGTTAGTGGTATTTTCAGCTATTGGTTTCGGCTAGTGAACTTTCGTCATCTAGGGTGCAGTACTTCGTCGCTTCGCCTAGCAGCACGACGCTTGTATAACTCTCTTACAACCTCATTTTCACGGTTTACACTGCTCTCATTTTGCTCGTCGCTACTACGAAAATCACTTTTACTTTCTTTTTCTCTGACTACTAAGATGTTTCGATTGGTCAAGTTGTCGCTTGACTGCCCGTCGATTCAGTAGCAGTTCAAAAAGTTGACCTATTCGTGAATCTACAGATCTACGCTTATTTTCAACTCCTCGAAGTATTTCGTCGCTTACTGTGTCAGGAAAAGCTCAAACGACCTTTAACAAAGGGTACTTGTACCCGAAAGTGACACCAATGGGTAGGTAGAGAATACCTAGGAGTGCAAGACAACTCTCTCTAACAAATTCGGCAAAATAGCCTCGTAACTTTAGGAGAAGGAGTGTCCCCTCACAAAGGGGTCGCAATGACTAGGCTCGTGAGACTATTTACCAAAAACATATATCTCCGCAAACTCATAAGACTCTATATGGAGCTGACACCTACCTAGTGCCGAAAGGTCAAGAAAGTTAGTGACGTGATGAAAGGGGAGCCGGCGACCGAAGCCTCGATGAATGGTGGCCGTAACTATAACGGTCCTAAGGTAGCGAAATTTCTTGTCGGGTAATTTCGTCCCGCACGAAAGGAGTAACGATCTAGGCAATGTCTCGGAGAGAGACTCGGTGAAATAGACATGTCTATAAAGATGCAGATTGCCTCCACCTAAAAAGAAAGACCTTATGAAGTTTCACTGTTCCTGATATTGGCTTTGGGCTTTTCCTACACAGCTTAAGTGGAGGGCGGAAAAGGCCTCCTTTCAAGGAGGGGACTCGAACCATCAGTGAGATACCAATCTGGAAGAGTTAGAATTCTAACCTTATGTCAGGACCTACGGGCCAAGGAACAGTCTCAGGTAGACAGTTTCTATAGGGCGTAGGCCTCCAAAAGGTAATGAAGGCGTGCAAAAGTTTCCTCGGGTCGGACGGAGATTGGCTCTCGAGTGCAAAGACAGAAGGAAGCTTGACTACAAGACCCATCCGTCGAGTAAGGACGAAAGCCGGCCTTAGTGAATGCCGAGTGGAAGGGTCGTCGCTCAACAAATAAAAGTTACTCTAGAGATAACAGGCTAATTTTTCCCAAAAACTCACATCTACACGAAGGTTTGGCATCTCGATGTCGCTCTTTGCCACCTGGAATTATAGTATGTTCCAAGAGTTGGGTTGTTCGCCCATTAAAACGAAGTGTGTTTACGAGTAAAGACAAATCTTGGAAGATAGATTCCAATTACTGACAATGTATGTCCTTGAGATCTATTTATCGTCATTGCAAATGATAAAACAATTGGAAATTGTCTCTTTGAGAACTTAATAGATAGAGTTTCGTTATTAGAGATCATGTTCATCCAAAGAATAAACACAATTTCACCAACATTATTACTTGTAAGTATTATGCACTCGATGACATGATCTCCTAGAGGCCTAACTTGCAATCTAGTACCAGTATATAGTCCATTTGATTGATCTATGTTGCGTAACAACATTACATGCACCACAGCCTTCAAAATTAACTTGTGTTGCAGAAGACTTGAGCAATTTAAAGAATTTAACATCTTAGTGCTCATATTGTGTAACTCAGCTTCCAAATTACCATCTTCTGCAATAATTAAGTCAGCACTTGTATATATATTTTACAATCACCAGGTATTAAAGACATCACGTGATTGTTAACTTTGGAAACAATGTCAAGAGTGGGTGCTAAGATACTCCTCTGTGTAAATTAATCACCATTATAAGTTTAGTTAAACAGATCAGGATACAAAAATTCAACCAAACCTTGTAAGGTTGAACATTCATTTGGCTGTAAAAACTGATCAGGTATTTGTATTTGGAACTCATCATCCATATTATCTCCTAAAAGGTCATCACCAATTTCAAGTAACTACTTTACAAAATTTACAGTTTCTATAGTACTACCACTTGGGTTTCTGCTAGAAATTCTCATATTTTGTCTTAACTCCAATAGTTTGCAAGAACTCCACAGATAAAAAGAATTCATGCATGAATAAAAAATATTCTCACATGTCTCAAGGAATAAGTGGCAATATTTGACGAAAATCACCTCCAAGAACAACCACCTTACCACCAAATGGAGAAGCTTTAACAAAACATCAAGAAATCTTTTGTCAAGAGTTTCAAACAAAATTTGCTAAGCATTGGTGCTTTATTCCATATTATCAACTTTGCACAAGAAATGAGACGTCCGAAAGTAGAGCCGTGTGTAATATTGAAAATAGAAACTTCACATATATTCAACGAAACCTTGAACTGCGAGTGAGTGGTTCAGCCATTAGGCATCAATAGAAATGCAATACCACTTGATGCAATATTTAAGACAATTCGACCCTTTGCTCTAATTAGAAAGGACAATGCATTACAAAGAAAAGTCTTACCAGTACCACCATATCCATAAACAAAATAAAAACCATTTAAATTGTTATCGATTGCCTCAACAATTTCATTGTAAGCAACTTTCTGATCAGGATTCAAAACTGAAACCATTTTGGTTAATTCCAACAAGAATTTCTGCCTATCAAAGTTCAACTCAAAAAAATGTTAATTCTGTCTATATCTTTAGGTAAGGGCATGTCTGGGAAATCTATCAGTGAATGTCTACGGCATTCCAAAATCTTCTCTATTTTTCAAAGTCAAATATTCTTTATGACAGATTCTGAAATAAGTATATCTGCAAAAAAAAAAAAAAAATTAACGGAGATGCATTTTGAAAATTTGGCAAATCATTTAAGCAATTAAATAAAATACCATTGTGTCGATTTCTTTTTTGAAGAGAATACACAATGTCATCCGAAAGAAGTCCCTAACACTGTTCCTAGAAGAACTCAGGCCTACTGATGTTGTTTGACATTAATAGCACAACAAACAACTTCCTTACATATGATGCTGATGCCCATACTCCAACCTTAGTAATTGCATCAACAAATTTTTTATCATCTTGTAAAAGACCAAGCACATAACATACTTTCTTATATGTATCATAAACCACTCCGCCAACTGCTATAATATCTTCAAATGATGTACAACCTCTTTGAAAATTAACGAGTAGCCTGAGATAATACTCCTCATCGTGTCCATGAGGAACATGGGTCCAACAAGCAATGACATGGCCCTGTTTACATAGTCTCCAAAAGTGACCTTGCTTTTCCCATACAAAATGGGATGAAAACTCAGCGTATGTAAGAGATCTTGCAAATTATTAGCATGCATCCAAATAATCGCCAACACGCTTTTGATGCATATATATAAAGGAAGCAAAAGAAAAAGAAGTTTGGTTAATCAATTCAGCCCAATACCCTTCGAGACCAAGAATAAAGGCTCAAGTTTTTTACTGAACTTCAAAGAAAATTGCCAAATCTCAAGGGTGCTCTATGACATATTCCAGTTAACTAACGTGCAAATTAAACCTATCGACAACATGCATCATGATAAAGATGAAGCAGAACAACACGAAAGAAAAAAAAAAAAAAAAAAACAAGATGTAGTGACAAGTGAAGAAGAGCGTCATTGATGAAATATTTACTGAACGAAGCGATAAAGCATCAACGCCCGCTCCTTGAACCTGTTAAAAGGTTTCAAGTGAAGAATGAGCTTTAGGTATGGGAGTGCAATCATGTCAATCATCTTTTATTCACTATAAATTTTGAAAAAAAAAATCACAAAAAGGGGGACGACTATAGAAAAAATTGAAAAACCCATAAAGCAAAAGAAGAGAAGTTTTTTTTTTTTTTTTTGAGAAAAAATACTACAAAAAAGTACATTCTAGAAAAAATATCATAGCACAGAAGGTAAGTTGGAGAATAAAAGGGATGATCTAAGAGAGGAAGCAAAGAAGATATATTAAGTATTAGGTCTATTTCATATATATATATATGTTAAAACTATTTTTTTTTATTTTGTAGTATTCATGCATCTTAAATAAATTTTCCAATTCACTTCAACATATATATAGTTCCATAAGCACTGATTTGCAGAAAATAATGTTTTTATTTTATCTGTTGATAAAAAAATAAAGTACAAAAACACTTAAAGAATAAGAGAAAGAAACTTACCTTGAACAAAGTTCACAAATCACAACGATTTATTTTCAATTCTTTTTTCTTTTCATCATATGTTATTGGACCATTTTTCTCTGCCATTATACTATTGAACAAAGTTCACAAATCACGAAGATTTATTGTCCATTGACGCGTGTCATCAGAAGAAAGGAGGAAGATTGTGAGATTGTTTGCAAATGCTGCATGTGTGGTTTATGACTAATGGACTCAATGATAAAGAGAATGCTCATTCTCCTGAATATAAAATATATATGGAGAGAAAATAGGATCAAAGAAAGTAATAATATTAATTCTATCTAGAAAATAAAAGATTTGGTTGTTAGGATTTGATTTGAATTTGAAATCAGTAATTAGTTATCTTATCTTTCTCTTCGAAAAGATGAGATTATGATAGTTTGAATTTGAATTTTATAATTAGGATATAAATAAGTGAACCTTGTTCATAGAGAAGACATTTCGTTCCTCGACTTAGTTTTCTTCTTGTTTTCTTTTATGGGTAACTAATCTTTTGTCAAATGGTTAGGAGTTTTGTTTATATTTTCTATAAGTTATTAATATAAGTTTATTTTATTTTGAAGTCTTGCATTGATCTCTTTCATGATTGAGTTATTCGTTCTTCATTTGGATTAGTGGTATCGGAGGGTATGTTAAACCCTTTTGAATTCTTTTATTACTTTGGAAAAACTAATATTTGAATTAAAGCTTAAAAACTCTTTCACATGACTCTTTGAATTCAGCTAGGAATAGTGGTTCAATTAGTGTGCGACACATACATTATTTTCAATCACTCTAATTTTGAATAACTGACATATAATTCGGATTAGAACAACTTTTGAAAATTGTGTTTCCTTCTAAGATTTAACTGGACAGGACTAGCTTAAATAAGTGACATATAATTCAACATAAGGACTACTTTTAAATCTTATTAGGAACTAAATCAGTTTTTGTGCTTAACCTCTTTAATTAATCGATTGATTAAGGAATTGACGATTGGTTAATTAAAGAAAATTGAGGAATTGAAGAATTGGAAATCAGTTACTAAAGATTTATCGTGAAAGATCTTTGCACACTTCAAAATAAGTAAACAAAGTTTGATTTTTCTAAGAGCATAAACATCTCCGAAGTCCTTGACTCTCTCCATTATTATTCTCTTTTAATCAACAATCACTGCCTCCGAAGTACTCAACTTCCAAGATTCCAAGCAAGATACAACTTTGCCCTCATCAATCCAGGTTATTTTGATCTAATTAGGTATTTAATTTGATATTTGTTTGCTCAGTCCTTTAATCCTTGTGGGAATGATATCCGCTCACCGTGATATTATTTGAACGATCCAGTGTATTTGCCGGTATCCATAAGCTTTAATTTTCGCTCATCAAATTTTTGGCGTCGTTACCAGAAATTAATTGAGATTGACAAGATACGTCCAGTTTAGTCCTAACTTAGATCTTGTTTACTTTCTTTTATTTCGTTTCACATTTAGTTTCTTTATATTCTTTTCTTTTCTTCTATTCTACCTTCTTTTTCTTTGCTTTTATTTTCTTTATCCTACCTTCTTTATTTTTTCTTGTATTTCACAAGTTATGTTTGATCTTATTTTTATTGCTGTCTTGCATGCAAGAAGGAGGAGACCCCACACCTCCTCTCCAATACGATCCTGAGATAGAGTTAACTCTATTTTGATTAAGAAAGAAAGCAAGAGCCAAGAGAGAAGAAGAAGAGAGAATGGCAGCAAAAATGAGAGTTTAGTCCAATAAAGGAAGGACATCGTTTCTTTTTTCCAAAAAGATGAATTAGTCCCTGAAGCATGGAAAAGATATAAAAAACTGTTTGAAGGATGTCCACATCATGACTTATCCGAATAGCTTCTGATCCAATTCTTTTACAATGGGATTCTTCAACCCTTAAAAATCAATATTGATTCATTGGTTGGAGGTTCATTACAAAAGAAGATAGTCAAGGAAATAATGGCAGTGATGGAAGATGGCACTGGCAGAAGATGCCATAAAACAACCTAACTCCTGTTTAGAAGACTCAATGTCAAGCTAGTAACTTTAAAGAAGCGCTTATTCGGAGGCAACCCAATTATTTGTTAGTTTTCGTTTTCTCTTCTTTGTTTAGCACATTTTTTACATTGAATCCATAGTCTCTTTTGCATGCATGCATCGTAGTTTAGTTCGAAAAAGGGGGGGGTGGGGGGAAGGCACGCCCGGCGGACATGACTACACACCCAGTGGTCCTCCACTTATGGCATGCATGCTTGGCGGCTGCATTGGAAAGCCCGACATATCAAAGGCACGCCCGGTAGATACATTCACACACCCAGCGGCCAACCAAATTTCACAAGCCACGCCCGGCAGATAGACAAAGAAGCTCGGCGTATGGTATGGGCACACTCCCAGGAAACAAACCATGCCTTGAAATGCCCAGCTTACCACTCCCCTAATTTTTAAAAATTAGGTTTGCATTTCAAAAGTTTCACACATTTAATTCTTGATTCCTTTTTGTGATTGAATTGTCACCAAGAAAAAAAGTTATCACCATGCATGCATGGCATATCACTTTAGTTACTCATCAAGCATACATGTGTTTGTCTTCTTTAAGTTTTGCTCTTGTCAAAATTCACATGCACTCACATACATTCATAATAATTTTGTGAATTGAAAGTTTGGCATGTTGCCCTTAATTTTCGTTGATTCCCTCTGCATAGCATGCACACCACACACTTCATTTCAGATTTCCTTATAAATACATGCATAAGCCATCACTCATTCCACACACTACATATTCTTCTTCTTCCTCTAAATTCCATGCTCAAACCGTAGCCAAAACTCTAAGTTTGGTGTCAGTTAACCTTCTGCAATTTGAATTATCATTCAAAAGATGTCTTTATTCAAGAAGAAAAAGGGTAAGAAACCGGCCACTCCATCATATGATACTTAACGGTTACGGTCTCTTCTTCATCAAGAACATTACAATCAATGGTGGATAAATAAAGCAATTAACCCGGAAGTAAAGTTTGATTGAAACTTGGAGAATATCTGAATATTTCAAATGAAATAACAAGAAAAAGTGGAAGATCTTTGCTAACCCTCCCGAGTTCGTCTTTGCGGGACTGTCTTTTTGGCGTTGTCGATTTATCTTCGTGGCTCAATCTCTCTTACTGAATCAATTTGCCTTCTTCTCAGGCTTCGCTGCCTTCGTCTAGCCAGCATCTCTACCGTCCTCTTCTCGGAGCTCTATTTTGGTGTCCAATTCGTAGATTTTTATTATCTATTTTCATTCCATCTTTCTCTTATTTTTATTCTCTTAGGGAATCAATATGTCTTTCTCTATTTTTTTATTCTCTTTCTCTGATTTTTTTAACAGTAGTGCTACGTTACCAACTTTTTATCTGCCAAAATCTGTCAACTTGAGTTGGGCTGGACATCAAGCCCATCTACTAAATAAAGCCACATCTAAGTTAACCATGGTTTAATCCTAATTTACCACGTTAACCTAAATTATCATAGCCCCAAATTGACTGACGGTGGACCATCTCTCCCAACCTTCCTTATTCGCATCCAGCGCCAAATAGAATCCTTTGTTGCCGTCTCCACCGGTCTCCGCCGTCAAGGGAAAGTCAACTCTGGCGGACCACCAGACCACCACGTCTAGGTTACGGTCCGATATTCGCTGTGAAGCCGTTCGGTCTGTTGCGAGTGCTCATTGGAGGTGCCTTGAAGACGCATCTGGGTGTCCGGCCTTGTACAAGATGCAACAACCCAGCGTTTCTCTGCTCAGGCAGCGGCAGAATTCGTAGGCCTGTGTGAGTTTGCTAGAAATCCCGTGGCTTTCTTGAATCGCTACTGCCACCAAGAGCCACTCGTTCACTGGCGGAGGAGCCCGAGTAGAAGCGTGTCTTCCCTAGGGCATCACCGCGACACTACGAGGTTAGTGGGTTTTGAGATTTAAATTAGGTGCTTGTATAGGTGTGTAAATCTGAGTATTACATTTTTTGAATTGAGAAGGATTAAACATGTGTCTATGTCTCTTGGCTGTGAACGAACTTGGGTGTTGGTGTATGAAGTGTTTTTTGGTGATCTTGTTCCTATACGAAGGAGGTTGCTTATACTGTGTTGTATCAGTTCTTTGACAAAAATGGTGTGATCAGTTATTCAATTTTTTTTCGTCGTGGTTATTTGTAGTTTATTCCGTATGTCCATGTTGTGTTATTTGCAGACAGAAAAATATTGATTAGTGTAGTGCCACTGTCGTCACCCTCGTTGACGAAGTTGTTGTCGTTGTCAGATTATTTAGTACCTTTTCATCAGTTTTGATATTTAAAATTATTGCAGGCACTTTATTGATATAATTTATTTATGATAGAAGCATGTTATAATATAATTTATTAAGTGTAACATAATTTAGTAATATGATTTATTCGGATGTGTCTTTATTAAATTTTGAGATTATTTTGTGGGCATGTTTGGCCTGACGTGTGCATTTTCGTACTCAAGTTGGTAATGTTATTTTACAATTAGGCTAAATAATTGATGTAATCGTTGTTTGTGTTTAAAAGTGAATTGAGATCCAATTTTTTATTTTAAATTGTTTGTCGTTTCTTGATCCACTGAGTTATAGTGGTACAAATTGGTTATGTGATTGGTGTGGTCTGTTTTAACATTTAGCTCTTATGGAAGAAAAAGTTTATATTACCTTTTTGTTTCCAAATTGATGTTGTAATTTTTGGTCTATCCATTTTCGTTTGAGAGTACAAGAAGTTAACCTCAAATGTGTCTTGTTTATTTTTTCTATGTTTTTTTTTCAACTTAATTTGCTTAATGTGACTTTTTCATAGTGACTTAATGTGTCTTGTAGTGAGTTTTCTTGTGATACACATAGCAATAAATTCAGTTGAGAATGACTATATATTTTGAGCAATGCATTGAGATCCATGTGTTTTTTATTAGATATTTGCGGTTTTAGGAATAGTTAAATGAGCTTTATATTAGCAAATTGAATTTGTATAATTTTTATTTGGGAGTACACTAACTTATCCTTGCATGTGTCTTGTTCATTTTAGTAACAACCACTCATATTTTTTTTTCTCAGTTTAATATGCTTAATGTGTGTTGTTCATGGTAGGTTAATGTGTCTTTTGATGAATTTTCTTGTGATACATGGAGCCACATCTTTAAGTTGAGAATGAGTGTATATTTTAAGCATACATAGTCTTTCTTGTTTATTTTTAGCAATACTCTGTGTTTTTTTTTTTTTCAAGTTAATTTGCTGAGGTGACTTTTTCACAGTGACTTCATGTGTCTTGTAGTAAGTTTTCTTGTGATACACATAGCAATAAATTCAGTTAAGAATGATTATATACTTTGAACAATGCATTGAGATCCATGTATTTTTTATTATATATTTGCAGTTTTAGGAATGGTTACATGAGCTTTATATTAGCAAATTGAATTTGTATTTTTGGCTCTATAATTTTTATTTGGGAGTACACCAACTAATCTTTAGATGTGTCTTGTTCATTTTAGCATCATTCACTCATATTTTTTTCTCAATTTAATTTGCTTAATGTGTGTTGTTCATGGTAGGTTAATGTGTCTTTTGGTGAATTTTCTTATGATACATGGAGCCACATATTTAAGTTGAGAATGAGTGTATATTTTAAGCATACATAGTCTTTCTTGTTTATTTTTAGCAATACTCTGTGTTTTTTTTTTTCAAGTTAATTTGCTAAATGTGACTTTTTCATAGTGACTTCATGTGTCTTGTAGTGAGTTTTCTTGTGATACACATAGCAATAAATTCAGTTGAGAATGACTATATATTTTGAGCAATGCATTGAGATCCATGTGTTTTTTATTAGATATTTGCGGTTTTAGGAATGGTTACATGAGCTTTATATTAGCAAATTAAATTTGTATTTTTTTGGCTCTATAATTTTTATTTGGGAGTACACCAACTAATCCTTAGATGTGTCTTGTTCATTTTAGCATCATTCACTCGTTTTTTTTTCTCAGTTTAATTTGCTTAATGTGTGTTGTTCATGGTAGGTTAATATGTCTTTTGGTGAATTTTCTTGTGATACATGGAGCCACAATTTCAGTTGAGAATGAGTGTATATTTTAAGCATACATAGTCTTTTTGTATTGTGCAGTAAAATTTTTTTTCTTACTGAAATTGGGCATATGATTATACAAATACGTTAACAAGATGCTGTAATTTTTTTTATTTACGAAATCCGTTGCGATCAACATGTATTTCTGTACATCTTTGGTTTTCTCATGATTCATTGAGCGACAAGAGCAATGGTCCACAATGATTTTACAATGGTTGTGGCTTCCTTTAACACTTAGCTGATTTTTTGAAATATTTCTAGGAGTTTTTTGTTAGCAAATTAAGAATATAATTGGTGTGTATATTAATTTGCCTTTGAAATATTTCTAGGAGTTTTACATTGATTTTTATATGCAGGACGTCGTCAAGTTAGACAGGCTGGAAATAATATTGGACATCATCCTATGTCACAAGAATATATCCATTGGAGCTGCCTTGAATGCCCTTAATAGCTGTGCTCGACCTCCTGTGCGCCGCAACCAACCAAGGAACAAACGTATGGAGGTTAGAACTCCATTCACAGCTCCTGATACAAAGAGCATACTTCGGCGGGTTGGAGGAAAGCCAAAGAAAAAAGGTCCACCAAAAGGAGCTAACATATGGGAAGATGAAGGCTCCTGATAACGTCCTTGTTTATATGTGGAGGGAATATTCTCACATCCTATGCTATATTTTGTTGGGACTAGACAAATTACTTTTCCTACACAATAGGACTATTTATTTTGGATTGTTAGGTTGTTTATGGGTAGTTGCACTTTAGACCTTGACAAACTTTGTTGGTTAATTCAACGATAATGCATTTCATGTTTATATGGATTTTGTCTTTTGCACCTTGGTTTGGGATAATTTTGTGCACAGGCTCGACTACTAATGCGTTCTTTAAGTGTAATTGTTGTCAATGAATACACCTGTTGAGGTTCCTACATGTCTCTGGATGTCTCTACTTATCTTAGTCATGCATCGTTACTCACATTTTGCACGCAGGTGACTGAAAATGAAACTATGTTCTGGTGGAGGTGTAAATTCTAATTTATGTGTCTGTTTTAGCCGTGGATTGTTACAGGTGGCTTTCAACAGATCTGTCACCCAGTACATGTGTTTTTACCAATGTTTGGGTTTGGATGTTGTTTAAATTTGGATGTGTCTTTTATGGAAGAGGTGTTTTCTGCTGTGACTTGTTGCTGGTGGCTAGATATGGATGTGTCTTTTTCAAGAAGTGTCCTCTAGCAGTGACTTTTTACGAGGTGTCTTCATAGGGATGTGTCTTTTTCCAGGAAGTGTCTTTAGATGTGACTTTCTAGGATATTTCTTCGTAGGAATGTGTCTTCTATGTGATATGTCTTTTACGAATGTGTCTTCAGAGGGATGTGTCTTGTTCTAGGAAGTGTCTTCTAGATGTGACTTTCTAGGAAATGTCTTCATAGGGATGTGTCTTCTACGATATGTGTCTTCTACGATATGTGTCTTCTACGAGATGTGTCTTTTACGAATGTGTCTTTAGTGTATTCTGCGAGATGTGTCTTCTGCGATTATGACTTTAAATTAGGTGTATTCATATGGATGTGTCTTCCGCGAGATGTGTCTTACGTGTTTGTTAATCAATATCACATAACCTTCAATGCTTAGCAAATTTTAAAGTTAACAAACTTGTTAGGAGTTAATATTAATCAATGAACATAAACTCAATAAATAATGATATATCGTTATTAACAATGTTTATTTATTTAACAAGCTGAATAAATTGGCAATGATTAGAGTAAAAAGGTTACTCTTAATAAAGGGATATCTCCATACAAATCTATAATCAAAATTCTTTTAAGTAGGCCGAAATGAGTTTAACAACGACAAGAACCCGCCATGTTCCTGTGATTCATTTGCTCTCCTAGCAGAACAACCCACTATATCTTGATTCAATGCTTGATGAACATCCTAAAAATAACAAACATGCATAGACAAAAAGTGAATAACAGTAACAACTTTATCCATTTAGTCAAGTTATCAAGTGGTTTGAAACTATGGAAAAAGGAAACACATACCAGCGGTAGATTCTTCTTCTTTCTTCGCATAGAGTTCTTGATTGAGGCGTCGAGTTCAAATCCAAGCCTCTTCATTCTCAGCTGACCCTTTGTTGAAACCTTTGAAGGACCTTGGATGTTAGATTCACCAAGATGGGGGTCGCCCTGTGTGACCGTGCTATTTTGTGAACTTGGAACACGCCTGGACACCAAGTTCGCATGATAATCAAGCAACTTTGACTTTAACTGATCAAGACCCGAATGTAACATGACTGCTTCTTCTTCGCATGTCACAAAATCTTGTGCTACATTGTAGAAGTGTGAACACAGTCGTCTAAATAAGTTATGACTTTCGTCCGATCGCTTCTCGTCATGGCTGCTCTTGATGAAAGTGTGTTTTCGCTGTACATTCTTGCTCCATCGAGGGATAACATAGCAAGATGGTACTGTGTCTACTCCATAATAAAACAACACAGCAAGACAATGGCAACAAATAATACCTCTTGATCCAAACATGTTGCATTCGCACCGAACCTTGTGTGTCTTGGGGTCAAACTTAACACTGTACTTCCAAGATCTAAGCTCCCCATACAGTAGGTATTGCTCGTTCACGGTCACCCGAAATAAATCACCCTCTTGAGTGACCCCACGGACTAAACAATCCCCTCTTTTACTGAATTCATGTTGGACTTGTCTAAACTTAGAGGTTGTGTACTCATGCTGAAATTGTCTTTCAATTGTAGAGCTCGATGAACATGGGACAACTCTTTTAGAGTCTGCAGCATCATCCTTTAGTTCTTTTTGCTCTTTGTTCCCAAGCACATTGTCATACTCATGCACGAACTGAACCAGTCCACTTTTACAATGCAGGTAACCACCGAAAAAGGTGTGCATACTCTCACTCCGTTGGGTACTTCTCATACCAGCCCAAAATTCACCTTGGAAATATATTGGAACCCACATTCGACGATCTTCGTAAAGGTCTACAAAACCAAAACATACATTTCAAATCGGGAATCATCATCATGAATAAATAGCTACATCACAGTACACCACTAAAGGTTGCTGGAAGGCCTAAGCAAAGACGCTACCAAAAGAAGAATTACATGTTCTACAAGTGGTGTGTCATCTTCACTCAAACACGGAACATTAACGTCGGTGGAATTAGAATTCTCCCTTACGTCATACGCACTGCCGTACAATGCTTCTTCAAAAATTGGTGTATCCATGGACATATTGTGATACACTCGCCTTCAACGCAGACACATACACCGGAAATCGGTGCTCGAGGAAGGGCCTGTGTCGCAAATAGAAAGTCTATTGCAGATTCTTATTGATGTTACTAAAATCAGGACGAAGATATTACCTGGTATAGTTCACGACACTACGGTTTCGCGACACCACCATGCACGCACGTCGCATCTTTCTTCCACGAGGCTGTTGGTGCATCCAATTGGAATCGGGGGGAAGAGACGGTCACTGGCGGATTGGGCATGGCGGCGTCCCGATGACTGAAAATTTTGACCAATTGTACGAGAGACGTTCGGCGATGGTTTCTTAGGAAAGAAGTTGCGTGAAAGGGTTGGGGTATTGGGTTTCTCTAGTTTGAGGTTAACCTGATCCACGGTTACCATTTCCTTACTTTTTCAAAATGTTTTCCATGGACCCCACATAAAACCTAATTTAGCCATATAAATTTATTTTAATTTTTTTTTTAATTTGTGTTGGTAATAGTTGGCAGACTCTCTCTTGGTAATGTATACTTTTCCTTTTTTTAATGAATGTTGTGGTTTTGATGCTAAGATTGATTGCTTGATTGCATTTGGATTTGAATACGTATTTTGATATTGTTATGTTTGTGTTTATCAGTATGATTCTGGAAGAGTGTGTTGGGAAGGAGGATTTGGAAAAATTAAAATAAACTTAGTACGTTAGGGAAGGAGGATTCTTCGCTGGATTAGGCTTATAGAAAGAAGGGGTTACTGCATTGGGGGAAGGGAGTGGATTAGGGTTTTAGAAAGGGGGTTGGTGTTTTGATTTTTCAAGATAGATTGTGTTAATTAATAAGGCTGCCATCTTAGTAAAATATGGTGGTCAACTCAATAGCATTTTTATCAGAGATGTGCTTCGATGAGCTCAAGAGTACGCTTGTCAAATTTTAAAATCATTTAAAGACTATTTTAATTTGGTATTTACCTCGTCTAATAAATCCTAAACACTGCTAGGATTAACTAATGTTCAATCAAATAGAAATAGTAACCATTACCTTCTTAATAATCTAGATTAGTTTTAAGACCAATTATCTAGCCTAGATTCACACCAAAATCTAATCCTAATTTCTTTTGCCTAACTTAATCAACCTTACAAAACTTCAAGCTAATGTAAGTTAAGGACATTCTTATCCTGATTAATCGTACTAACCTTTCAAATACTCGAGATAAGAGAAAAGGTAATTTATACAACTAACCTTCAATTGTTTAAGGCAATGATTCATTAACACCGTGAATGAATATCAAATTTGAACATGGGAGGATTGAAGAAACAAAGATACTTAATTGAAGAAAGCTCAAGAGTTCAAATATAAACCATGATATTTATTAGAATCTCTAATCAATAAAAAATTACTCAAATATAAAAACGAAATTAAAGTCATCCTCGAAAGGGATATTTCCACTTTTTGGGTTAAAAAAATAATTTAAATGACAAGAAAGTAAATTAATATTTTTACAGACGATGAACTGATCACTAGAAAATAGACATAAATAATAAGTAAATTAGCAATTTCACATACGACTGAGCCAATCATAAAAGATAAAGAATGTTGGGGAAAATAAAATGACATTAAAGTAAATGTTAGAATTTTAATTATGTTAGAGGGTCAATAAAAAATTAAGGAAATAAAAGTGATGAGAAATTCAAAGTTTTAGTTTTGAAATGCTTATAACATGAACAAACTATAACTAAATTTATATGAAACTAAACTCCTAAATATATAAAATTATGACCTAAGAAATTAAATTAAATATGAGAAGAGTATTGTTGTTCTCAATTACATGTTCTAATGCGCGAGATTTCCCTCCTTTGTATAGGAAAAATTTTATATGAGAAATTTCCAGTATATTCTTTGCTAAGTCATTTCTCAAATTATATGTATCAATTTGTTGCTCATTTTTCGGTATTATTTTCTAAAAATCTGACCAGTACTTTTGAATCAAAATTGTAGATATATGTCTCATTTGAATTTAGACACAATGTTTTTCCTAATCCAATAAAAAGTGAAAGAGATATTCATCATTTACTGCAACATTGTAGAATCATTATGAAAATTGCACTATTTTATTCCCAGGCTGTTTACTCCATCTAGATGGATGAATTAGCTCCAAATATAAAAGATAGAGTTGTAGATTATTCAATTTTCTTCAATTTAGATATAAGATTTGAAGAATTTGAATATGAAAGGGTTAGATAATATCCTTTTTTTTTTAGTTGTTCAGAATTTCAATAAGCAGAGCTTGACATGCTTGACTTCACAATTCATCATTTTTATTGGCTCATTTTGTATATTAGATGCATGAATAAAGTTTTAATGTTTCTAATTCAATTTATGAGTCAAACACTAGGATAATTTTAACCTTCTAAACATCATCTTTTGCGATGGTTTATTTTAGCAATAATTATAGTTTTTTCTCTTAGCTTTTTTAGCATATAAAATACGTAGACTTAAGAGATCTACGCAAAAAAATGCGTTCAAAATACAAATACGAGTTTGGATACAAACATAAAGCCTAGGGTCCAAAATAATGCCTTAACAAAATATAATGCAAATTTATATAATTTAAAAACTAATTTAATAATTTACAATCTTATGGACTCTAGAAAATATTCATGCAATATGTATATATTTATGCACAAATAAATACTAAAATTTTAAGTATTTGGGATAAAATATATAAATATTTTCACTCTTATCAACCAATTGCGAACTAATAGACTTCAGATGAGTAGTACAGATACAACTAGCAACATTGAAATGATGAATATTCCTTTATCCAAGGTGAAATTTCTCTAGAGGGAATGGTCAATGATGCTACCAGTCCTTACAAAGGTCGTACCAATGCAAATCGCGGATAATGCTAAGGGTAGTCACACAAAACCGACAAAGATAAAACAAAGGAGAAAATGGATGGAAAAGATTCAAGAACAAATTCAATCTATCCAAGGATCCAATGTTTATGGTTCTGTAGAGATTAACCAGTTATGCCCTTCCTTAGATATTGTGGCACCTAAAGGATTCAAAATACTGGAGTTCTCCAAATATGATAGAAGTGACAATCCACTCTTTCATTTGAAGAGTTATTACACCAAAATGACAATTTGGTCCAAAGAGAAAAAAAATTCTTATTAGCTTCTTTCATAAAAGTTTAACAGGACCCGCTTTGGAATGATATATTCAACTAGATCACTCTAAGATATCTTATTGAAAAGATATGGCTGAAAAATTCATGAGTCAATATAAGTTTAACTTAGAATCAGTACCAACTTGTGAGCAATTGGACACAATGTAAAAGAAAAAGGAAAATTCTATGGTGCTTATGGAAGATTCCTTCAGCAGGTGAGGAAAAGTGTTGGCAAAATGTGGAGACGACACATGTGAGATCTTGGAAATTATGAGGAGACAAATTCTGACCAAAAGCAGAAGCTATAGGAGTTATAGGGTAATAGAATTAGATTAATTCTAAAAATATAATTGTAATTATATTATTGGGCTCTGTTAGTGTGAAGTTGCGGCCCTTTTTTTGGAAGTGTGTCAATGATATGGGTTTTTGTGTTTCAAAAAAAATTGAGAATTCAAAAATAATAACAGTAAAAATTGCATGGGCTGAAACAGGCATTATTTATAATAATAGCATTGGATATTATATTAGGAATAGTAATAAGCATCTAAAACTTTAGCATTTTTTCATAAAAACATATTTTTTATTTTATTTTTATATTAAAATAAATATTTTTTTATTAACTAACTCATTAGTTTATATTTATTATATTATCATATACTATATGTATTTATCGAAAAATAATATTAATAAATATTATATCATCTTAAAAAACATTATATTATTATTAATAAAAATATTTGATTTTTTTTATTTATACATATTTAATTACATTTATATTAATAATCATGACTAATAAAAAAAATACTTAATTTAAATATAAGTGAGTCTAAAATTAAAATAATCAGTAACAGAAATTATTACATATATTGATACAACATATATTTGATCCTTTTTATTTAATTATTCCACAACAATATATATAATTTAGTATAATTACATATATTCATCTAACATATATCAAGCAAATCTCAAATGATTAATTTAATGTATAAAAATAACAACTGCTGTAATATGATTAAAAAATTATTCATAATTTTATTTTCTACCTTATTATGTTATTAAGATATTAAATAATTATTTTAATATATTGTTTATCGAAATCCAAAAATAATATATTGCATTTATCGAAGTCCAAAAACTGTTATTAAAATAATTATTTAATATCTTAATAACATAAAAAGGTGGAGAATAAAATTATGAATAATTTTTTTAATCATATTACAGTAGTTATTATTTTCATACGTTAAATTAATCATTTGAGATTTGCTTGATATATGTTGGATGAATATATGTAATTATACTAAATTATATATATTGTTGTGGAATAATTAAATAAAAAAGATCAAATATATGTTGTATCAATATATGTAATAATTTCTGTTACTGATTATTTTAATTTTAGACTCACTTATATTTAAATTAAGTATTTTTTTTAGTTATGATTATTAATATAAATGTAATTAAATATGTATAAATAAAAAAAATCAAATATTTTTATTAATAATAATATAATATTTTTTAAGATTATATAATATTTATTAATATTATTTTTTGATAAATACATATAGTATATGATAATATAATAAATATAAACTAATCAGTTAGTTAGTAAAAAAAATATTTATTTTAATATAAAAATAAAATTAAAAATGTGTTTTTATGAAAAAATACTAAAGTTTTAGATGCTTATTACTACTCCTAATACAATATCCAATGCTATTATTATAAGTAATGCTCATTTCAGCCCATGTAACTTTTACTGTTATTATTTTTGAATTCTCAATTTTTTTCGAAACCCAAAAATCCATATCATTGACACACTTCCAAAAAAGGACTGCAACTTCACACTAACAGGGCCCAATAATATAATTACAATTATGTTTTCAGAATTAATCTAATTCTATTACCCTACAACTCCTATAGCCTTTACTTTTGGACAGAATTTGTCTCCTCATAGTTCCCAAGATCTCACATGTGTCGTCTCCATATTTTGCCAACACTTTTCCTCACCTGCTGAAGGAATCTTCCATAACCACCATAGCACTTCCCGTTGAAGAAAGAATTGAAATGTTGTCGAAAGTTGGAAAACTACCCATTGGCAATGATGATAATCATGTCAAAAAGAGTTTTCATTCAAAGAAGAAAGATAAATATGTGAATTTTGTGAAACACCAATCCCCTATTATCTCCGAAAGTTTGACATTTTCTCCAAGGCCTTGAGCAGTTTCTTATCAAAGTCCTACACCATATTTTCTTCCATATCAAACACTTATTTTTAGAAATACCTCACACCATCAAGTCAACAATTTTCAACCGCATCAATTCTATGCCTAAACTTGACCTCCATACAACTCATATCCTCCTCACTTCCCAATCCAAACACAACCTAGACCAAGCTTTCAGTACCAAAGCATCGTGCACTACAACAAAGTCGAAAATCCCAAAAAATACACTCTTGATCCCTGATTTTCTAAGGCGCAAAATTATACAACAAGACAACAATAGCAACAAGAAGTTGCAGGAATCAACATTTTAAAAATCATATTTTCAAAAGGTTAAAAAATTATAAACGGCACTTGACAATTACCTCGAAAGACATCAAGGTCCTCAATAAAAAATACCATTTTCGGCCTTTGATCTTTATTTCTGTGAGACTGGTTAGCCCATCTGTCAATATTTTCTCTCTATATTAATAGAATAAGCCTACATGACATGTTAAATAGTTGATTTGTCCGTTAAGAACAAACTAAGATTGACAAATTCTTTTTTGTTGGGAGTCTCATTATCTTTTAGGATAACTGTTAGGGTCGTTTAGTTTTTTATTTATTTTTTGTTACTTTTTCAAATACATTGGTTAAATTTATTAGTGACTTTTAAGTTGTTTTTACTTATAAAAATTTAATGGAGGATATATTAGTAATTAACGTGTGACATAAGTATATTTTGAAAAGAAATCATTGATAAAAGGGCTAACTATCTCACAAAATTAAATATCAAGAACCGAAATGAATTTTTTTTATTAGGGACCTCATAGTCTTTTTGAAAAAATTATCAAGGATCAAAATGAGTATTCACTCTTTCAAAAACAATACTATCTGAAACAATTTTTAAAACCAAAATCATACCGTCAAGATGCAATAAATCTATAGTGGCATGCAAGAAAAGCAATTAAGAAACAAGAAGAATTGAAAATCGATAGAGGAAAAACACTAACTTTGATGATCAGGAAGGCACCACGAATGTAATTTCAAAAAAAGGCGACACAAAAAATTTACAGAAAGACTTGAACCAGCAAGTGGTTCTCAATGAATTATTAATAAGGGTGTGTTTGGAGTTTACGTTGGGAAGAGAAAAGTCCGTTTGAGCGTCTTGAACGTTCTATTTTTATGTTTGATAATCTTTTGTTTTCAACCCAAAAATGCATACACCTCTAAACGTACATTTACCTGAATCAAAAAATAAATTCTAGCTTCTGCGTTGGGAAAGTTTGGTTATCATTGAGAAATTAGATGAAAATTTTTTTCCTTTTCTACCAACTTTATCCTTTATTTTTTTCTATAAAAAAGATGCAAGTAGCCATATAACTTTTACAGTAAGTCACCAAAAAATATAACTTTTACAGTAGTTCTTTGTGTATATTTTTCGTTCCAATTTTTTTCATACAAATTTATTTTAATCACGGCCCAGGTAAAAAAATTATTATTTTTTGTTTATATAAATTCTTTTTTCTATTATTTATTGTACTATATTTATGTTGTGTATAAATTTTTTTTATTTTTTATTTGGTTTTATTCATATGAATTTTATTTACTTCTTATTGTAATTTTTTTTATATAATATATGTTGTTGATTGTAATTATTATATACTATGTTTGCATGATTTTTTTTTCGTTTTTATTGTACTTCTGACTATACTTTATTTTCGTTTTTATTATATACTAATTATAAGTAATAAATGAGTCATAAATAATAAAAATTTATAGTCCAAAATGATACTAAATTAAAGAATACTAACGATACTAAAAAAAATTATAGAACATTTTCTTTTTCTTTGACATTATAAAATGTATAATACTATCTTTTATATTTTTATTTTTTATTGTATTTATTTTATTTATATGATAAATATTTTTTATATTATTTTTTTAGTATTCTGTTTTTTCATGTATATTATTATTTTTTATTATTTTCTAGTTTATATGAATTTTTTTTATTATATGAACTTTTTATGATATTTTTTATTATTTTTTATGTATTTTATTAGTGTTTTATCATGTCTCTTAATAAGATCTATTCAAATATCTAAAGTAAAATAATAGAATAATATAAAAAATTATTTAAATTGATGTCTCTTTTAGTAATTTTTTATCTAAAAGTGATTTTGAATAATATAATCCAAACAACATTTATTTTACTTTGCAAAATCAATTTTATACAAACTACAATTTATAAACTGTAGTCCAAACACACACTAAATTTATAAGGAAAGAGGAGTTTGGGGAAAACAATTTTAGAGAAAATAGGAGAGTTTTTGCACCAAGAAGAAATAAAAAAAATAAGGAAGAAGAAGAAAAGTCAAGCTTTTATAGTTATGAATAAGGGTAAAAAGGTAAAATCACAATGCATTCAATGCTGCATAGTTACCAAGAAGATCAAAGGGCACATAAACGGTTATAGAAGTACAAAATGTTATATCAATTCAAAATCATATTGAGTCAGTCGACCTTTTCAAATAAAATCACGTCGAGAAACCGACTTGCATAATGACTGGGCTATACCTGATCATATAACTTGTTCAATATACCAACGTCAAATACAACTTATCTATCTTATTACTCGAGTCCGACTTATCTAATTCGACTTCGAGTAGGGGCATTTTTCATAACCTAGCTCAAAAAAAGAGCCAACCTCAAAATGAATAAGGCCCAATCTATAAAGAATCCAGATCCACTATAAATATGTCCGACCTAATGAAGCTTGGATCCTTTAGCCACGACCCAACCTTACTTGTATATCAAGGTCTTAGCTGTACCAACATGCATCCGTACAAATTAGCCCATTATTTTAAATAAAGAATCTCAACAACTTCTACACAAAAAGGGGAAGTAATCACCCATCATTATAGGCTGATAAATTACAAAAAGATAGTAAGATTATCACTTCTACTATATAAATATCTCATCATACACATGTATTTTTCAATCTTAATTCATAAGTCTCTTGTAGGTATCATTCTCCATCCTCATTCAAAGACTTCAAACGAACTTTATCTCACTAAGTAAAAACATCAAAATTTTCATAAAAAAGACACTGAATCTCAGGTTCAAACCCAAATCTCATCAATTTCAGGTGATCTTCGAAACAAAAAGATTACCTAGAGCTTGTAGTGCTAATAAGGGTTGTAGTGTGTAAATATCTCTACTGCTTTTTATTAGAAGTTATTTTTTAAGTTTATGATTTATTTTATTTAAATTTTTTTGTGAATGATTGTTAATTTGATATTAATTGTATGAATTCAATAGAGATATAGCCATAACGGTTTTAAGTTATCCTCTGTTAATCTAGACATTTTTTATAATGGTGTTTATAAATTTTCTATTAAGAGAGTTTAATTCCATGAAAAAAAAGAGTTTGATTGAAATCTGTAATTAGACCATGCAAGTTGCAAGCTGGTTAATAGAAGCAATATTTTTCTTGAACGCCATCAAGAAATGAACTTCTATTATAGATCGTCGTTCCTAATTGGAAATTCGGAGGGTATTCCATGCTTAACATATAAAAGAATTAAATTTTTATTTGTGTTTGAGATTCATGTAATTATTCATTTTAATTTTTGAAATTTATAATTTCTTATAATGATGTCCCATATATAGATCGGCGGCACTATTTTTCCTTCAACCTTTTTCGGCACTAAGTAAGCAAACAAAATACTGAGATGGCAAAATCTTGCTAAGATGATGCTACAATAACTAGCTGATATGACAATATTTATTTTTGAACACAATGTGACCTCTAAAACTCTAATTTATTTCCATTATTTATAGGAGTTCCAATTTTCTGTATCCTCCTCCTTCCTTCTTCTTGTCTTTTTTATTTTCTTTTTCTTCTTCTTTCACAAATTTAAATTTAAAAGACCAATTTTATAAAACATAAAAAAAAAGAGAATATCTGGATAAATTTATCAACAAAAAATGACACAGAAGATTTGCAACAAAAAACTGTTACAAAAAAACTATTGTCGGGTAAAATTATCAATCCAATCCACACTGAATAGAGGAAGATGCAAGTAGGATTTTTAGATTGAATTTCAACTCTACCTGATCAACTCACACCTTATGTATGTATATGTTATATACTTATATAAAAATATATTTCAAATAGATGTTGAACCAAAGAGCTCTCACACAGTCTTACTAAATGCAAGATCCTATCCTTAGTCACTAAAAAAAGATCATTAATTGATAATTTAATATTTTTTTTAAATAAAAAGTAATTCTATTTTAAATTACCATTAAGTTATATAATAATATTGTATCTTTTTTGTAACCCCCGAGTAGGATCGGATGACTAAGAATGGATAGGGTTAGAGCTGTGATATTCTAAACTTACAGATAAAATAGGATTGGGTTTATATAAAAATCTCAACTTGCAGATAGAATTAAAATTAGATCCAAACTCTACCCCCACCTTATCCGTTACCACTCCTAATGATATGGGAGTACGAAAATAAAACGTGTTGGGCAACATGCGAATGGGTTCACATTCGATGGGATAGTTTAATTAATGAGGTGAGGATGTGATGGACAAGCAATGCAATCAAGTGGGAAGTAACTGAATCCTCATCACCACGTAGCATCGCATTTGACCATCAATATCTGCTAAATCAGCAATATTTGCAATGAATCTTTGAATGGAATGAAAATTTAAATTTGTGGAAAAAGAAGAAAAAGAAGATAAGAAAGGAGGATGAAAAGACTGGCACTCGGATAAATAATGAGAATAAAATTAGAGTTTCAGAAACTATATTGGGTTCAAAAACAAATCTTGTCGCATCAGTTAGTCTCGTTGCAGTGTTCACCGTGGCAAGATTTTGCCACCTCAGTATTTCGTTCACTGACTCAACACCATAGAGAGACTAAAATAATGTCCGAACGTGTATCTAGGGTATCACTATAGGGTGAACTAAAATGAATAATCACGGTAATTTCAAAAACCAAAATGAAAATTTAATCCATATAAAACAGAGTGGGAAGGCCAATCACAATTTTAAGGGTAATATGAAACAAAGTATGCATGGAATTAGAGGGGGAGAGGGGAGGGGGGGGGGCGGAGAATGAAAATAATAACAAACCCTTTATATCGTTTCTAGACTTCATTTGAGTGAAGACTAAGTAGGTGAAAACATTTGAATCCAACATCAATAGACAAAAGTGACACCTCAATGTGTCACACTAGATGGCTTAATGATATGATATTTGACTAACCCTTCTTTAGTTCAAACTTCAAAAGTACTAGTCCTTTTCTTGAGGTTGTATTACTACATCCAACAATGATGAGATATGCCTATTGTGTGCTGCTGTACTCAAAGCTCAATTTCCCTCATTGAAACTGGTGTGAATAGCTTTCAACTTAATATATAGTTCTCCCAAAGTAAAGTAATGTGGAAAAGGCAAAAGTTTCCGTGAGTCAAAACACAGCTTTGTTTGTGTTCAATGACAGCTTCGAATGGAGTTGTTTTATATGGAGGTATGCCAAAATAAAGCCATTTTTTTAACCTTTCAGAATAGGAACAAAAATCTCCGTTTTTACTTGGAAGTGGTAATGATTTTCCATGATAGTTAGTAGTATAATATTTGCATTAGTTTTTCATGCTATTGAGTGATTATTGATCCTTGATCATGGGAAAACTCTAAAATCTAACCTCATCTGTTATATCACGCACACACGCACGCACAGAGAGCACATAAAGAAAGAAAGTTGAGAGGAGAAGATCCTTTTATTTTTTCATTGGTCAATTAATTTTGCCGTGTTTTTCATGAAAGACAAATCTTAAGATGCCACTTTACCCCTTTTTTTTCTGTTGGAAACTTCCCCTTCCATCAATTGTGGAAAATTTTTATGCACTTTCACTTTCATGTTAGAGAGAGAAATGTAGGACTGTGTAATAAGAGAGAAAACAATAGATGAAACAAAAGCACTTAAGCTAGTCTGCAAAAGAGGCATAGAACTTTAGGCCACTGTGCAAATCTACAGAGAAGTTTATATGCCAATGACAACAACAACAAAAAGAAAGAACAGATATGTTCAAGAAGTAAAATCTAAAATAGTAGACATGTGATTCGGAAGAATGACATGCGCACCCAATTCCATACATCATTTTTAACTGGGATCAGACTTGTCAAGAGCTGAAACCAAATGCAACATCAAGTACAAAACAGGCGAAGTTAGAAAATGGGGATGAATAGAAGAAACAAAAAACAATGACATTATAGAGAGAGACACATTACTGTTGTAATTCAGGAGCTTCTCAATGAGGTCAACATGCGTCATAAGCATACGCCTACAACAATAACGAACCAGCCCCAAAGCATCCAGCGCATCTCTGCAATCCGTGATGTTAAGGCAACCATATTAGACCTAACTAATCAACTAAAATGCCATCAGCAGTTAAGGAAAACTGAAAAAGCAATACCAGATTTCACATATTGAACATAGGCAAATGCATGTTGAATTGAAAAGGTTAAAATAATGTACAACAATCAAATAGCTTCTGATAGATCATACTAATCAGGATTTGTTTACCATCCATCCTAAACCATTGACTACTCATACTACCGTTTTGCCAAGCATGTTAGATCCAATAAATTAATAACTAATAGATAGACAAACAAGTGAAACGACCCTTCAGCCGTTCAAGTCACCACAAAAAATAAAATAAAATCAATCTTTCTATCTAACTCGGCTCAGCATATGCAAGTATGTAATTAGTAACCCCACATTCAAATTTTAGCGATGATTAACATAGCTATACAAAATCAATAACAGGATTATAAGATGTAAATATTACATATATAATAAGGCAGTCGCAACAGTAATAAAATACACAGGCTATAAACCCTAACCGAAGAAAACTAGGAATTGAAAGTATGAAGAAAGAGGGCGAAACTGACCCTTCAGAGTAATCTGACTGAAGAAGGTCCAAATATGCATCCCATTTGTTTCCGATAACCTATAAACAAAAATTGAGCACCAATTATCCAAAGACTTATTAAATAAACCCTGAAACCGTGAAAAAAGAAAGAACAACAGTGTGTTGAAATGCAAGGAAGAAGAGAAAATCACCTTTCCACAGGTGAAGCAACGGACTGGGATAATCATCTTGCTCCTTCTCTGCACACTCTGGAAGCTTCTCTAAGAGGCAGCTTCTTGTTTCAACTTAAAAGTAAATCATCAACCAAAGTTTCATAATCGCATGAATAAAAAATCATAACTAAAGCTAACTCTAATAACCAACAAGAAGAACAATTAATACAGCAGTGACAGCACAATATAGCGGCAACAATGAGCAAATAACGAGCAACACAGCATGGGATTAAAAAGGAGCAGAGGGCCTACCGGAACGGAGGCGACGCCGGCGACCGGAAGGAGACGACGACAGCGAAGGGGAATGCGTTGCGTAGGACGAAGGGAAGAAGGAACCGCTACTGGGAGAAGAGGGTAGGATTTAGGGTTCTCGTCGGTCTTATTTTGCTTCGTTTTCCTTTTCTAAACCCGAAACCCCGCTGCTTTGCTCACAGTATGGGTTGTTCAATATTTCAATACCCGACTCGACTCGGTTCCCAAGTATATTTTATTAGATTTAGATTTGTTTTTTTATTCGGTATTATTTTTGGAGAGTTAAACTCCAAAATGGTTCCTGAGATTGGCGTCGTGCACTAAAATTGTTCATGAGATTCTAATTGCACCAATTACGTCTCTGAGATTGAAAAAAGTGCACTATATTAGTCTCTGACCTATTTTCCATTAACGACGTGATGACATGGCATGATGACGTGGACTGTAAGTGACACGTGTCACTTCATGATTTGGTCACGTGTAATGGTATGATGATGTGGTGACCAGTGACACGTGGCATGCTGGCGTGGATAGTTGTGCCACGTGTCACAATGTTATTTGGCCACGTGTCCGTTTGTGTTATGGGTCGCAACAGTATTCATCCACGTGTCATCTATTATGTCATTTGTTGTATATGCATTAAATTAGTCCCTCACTTTGCATTAAGTGATTCATTTTAGTCCCTGAAATTGAATGTCGTGCACCAAAATAGTCCATTCACCAGTTTTTTCTATAAATTCAAAATTCTCAATATTTTTTAATGCATTAATTTCAATTCTATTTTTTCACATGTTCTTCAAATAAAAGTGTTTTTATAAAATATTTTTTCTCTTGTGAATACCCTAACCACCGACTTAGAGTTGACTTTTCAAACACCTTCACTAACATCTCCGACATCTTTCAGTTCTTTTATAAAATATTTTTTTATTGCGGATACCCCTAATAACCGCCGTCTTGGAGTTGACGTGAAGGCATTTCAAGCTTCCCTCATTACCATCTCTGACCTCTTTCGTCTAGACTGCAGAGGTCAAAGATGGTAGTGAGGATGCTTGAAGTGCCTTCAATCTAGCTCATTCTAGCTCATTTACACATAACGAAAACGTGTATTTCATAAGAAAAAAAATATTTATTTTAATTATTAATTTATTGTTAAAAACACATATTTTTTTTTATGAAAAAATATGTCTAATCAATCATATAATTATTTTTTTTATAATAACATACTTATATATTACAAAATTTACCAATGTTAAATTATTAAAAAAATTATATAATTAAAACTAAAAAATAAAATCTTAAAAATTTTTATAAAAGCACTTGTATTTAAACAATATATGAAAAAATAGAATTAAAATTAGAGTATCTAAGATATTAAAATTTTAAATTTAAAAAAAATGAGAAAAAATTGGTGAAGGGACTAGTTTGGTGAACGACATTCAATTTTAGGGACTAAAATGAGTTACTTAATGCAAAGTGAGGGACTAATTTGGTGCATATACAACGATAACATAATGGATGATACGTGGACGAATACTGTTGCGACACGTGGCACAAATGGACACGTGGCCAAATAACATTGTGACACGTAGCACAACCATCCACGTCAGCATGCCACGTGTCACTACTCACCACATCATTGTACCATTACACGTGGCCAAATCATGAAGTGACACGTGTCACTTACAGTCCACGTTATCATTCATCACGTCGTTAATGGAAATAGGTCAGGAACTGATATGGTGCATTTTTTCAATCTCAGAAACGTAATTAGTGTAATTGGAATCTCAAGAACAATTTTAGTGCATAACGCCAATCTCAAGAACCATTTTAGGTTTAACTCTATTTTTGAATTTAGATTGTGTCATGTTTTAGATGATTCAGTCTGGTTTAAAGTTTTATTTTATAATTAAAATATATATTTTATAGCAAAATTAATAATAAAATATTATATCTTTATATTTAGTTAATATTTTTATATTATATAATATTATTTTTATTTTAAAATAATTTATTTTATTATAAATATAATATAATATTTATTAAATTTATTTTTTTTAAATTATTAATTTATTTCATAAATTCAAATTTATATATATTAATTTTTTAATATATATAATAATTTATTAGCCAACAACAAATATTAAATGCATTGATTTTGGTAAAATTTTTTTATGGATTTACAATTCCAACTATTGATTTAAATCGATTTTTAGACCTCGTAACTCGGTAACTCTATGTACCCTTTATTTATTTAATAAGTTATGTACTATATAGTTTCCACAAAAGAATAATTATCAAGTTTCTTAAAAAAATGTTGGACTTAATAAATTTCTGAAAAAATTATACTATTTAATTCTTTTGTAGGGTTTATAAACTCATTATTACAATTCAATTTATTTGTCCGTCTTATCTATAAAGAGCAGTAACGGTAAGTCTGTTATAAAAATCTTTTGATGACTTATTTAATATTTTTTTGAGAAAAGCTTAGTATAAAAGCGATTAGGGCTTATAATTATTATAAATTCATTAACGCCTAATCCACCAAAACGCGCTGCAACTCCTACGTCACTTACACGCGCTATATAAAGATCTCGCGTTTATATAACTACCAAATTTAAAAGATTTGTTTCCTTCTTTGTTTTCCTTCTTTCCAAATTTCATCGTTCTTCTTCTCGCGCGTCTTCCCCTGGTTTTTCGATCGTTCTTTTCCTCTCCTTTCTCATTGGTTTGTTCTTCGTCATTGACGTTAGTTCTTCTCTCTGTAACTCCAGCTTCGTTTTCTTTTCGATTTTTTGGTTTCTGAAATCAAAGTTTGAACTCGTTTTGAAGATAATGGATGATTCAACCTCATATTGTCAGCTGAATCAGGGCGAAGTGGATTATGAATTTGAATCTAACGAAGTTCCTAAGGTTTGATTTACATACGATTACTCTGAATTTTGTTGCGGTAATTTGTATAGCATTATGTAGCTGAATAATTCATGAACATTGACTGTGAAACTTCCCCGTGAACATAAATCTGTGGATTGAATGTAATGTATTAGTTTTGATTGATTATCTGGAATTTATAGCAGATGCTCGGGTGTAGATCAAAACTTTTTTGGGTGTATTTGTTTGGGAGTGTGGGTGTATTTACAGTTTATGGCTTTTTCTGTTATTTTAGCTGAGTTGTTGTCGTTCGGGTGTATTATATCAGACATGATTGGGTGTGTTTTTAGTTTTTGTCATGGTGTATTCTGCAGCCTGTGTATTTACAGCTTATGGCTTTTATTGTCATTTTAGTTGAGTTGGTGCCGTTTTGGTGTATTATATTAGCAATAATTGGGTGTATTTATAGTTTTTGACATGGTGTATTCTGCAGCATCTCTCTGTTGTTGATGACCAGTTTGTTCCGAAGGTTGGAATGACCTTTACCACCCTTGAAGATGCTGGAAAATTTTACAGGAACTACGCCAAGGCTGCAGGTTTTTCTACAAGAGTTTGGAGCACAAATAGGAAGGAAAACGAGATTAAGAATCAATTGATTACATGTAGCAGAGAGGAAAAATGAAACTCTCATAGCAAAGACTCATTTGATAGGAATTGGAATGATTTTCTGCTAAATTTTAGTCTTGTGGACAACAAGTGGCTTTCAGGTAGTGTTGAGTTAAAATCTGCAGCAGAGGTGTAAATTTAATTTTTATCGGATGTATTTATAGTCTGTGTTTGGGTGTATTATGCAGATCTCTATGCAGACCGTCATATATGGGTTCCAATCTATCTGGATCACCACTTCTGGGCAGGGATGAGAAACACACAAAGGAGCGAGAGCACGCATTCATTTTTTAACAAGTTTATTACCCGGAACAGCTCGCTTATTCAATTCGTCCAACAATAATATAATTACCCTAAACCCTAAAATTCAATGATTTGGGTATAGTAGGTTGGGTGGTTTAGGGTTTAGGGTTTATGTTTTAGGGTTTAGCGTTTAGCGTTTTAGGGTTTAATGTTTAGGGTTTTAGGGTTTTAGGGTTTTAGGTTTTAGAGTTTCATTTTTAGGGTTTAGGGTTTATGATTTAGGGGTTTAGGGTTTACGGTTTAGGATTTAGGTTTTTAGGGTTTTGGGTGTATAGTCAACATTCTTTGGGTGTAAAATGCCAGGTTATGGGTGTATATTTGGTTTGATGTTTTCCTTCATATTATAGTACCTGTAAATCAAACATTTTGAATACACCAGAGAGAGTTTAATTATGGAAAAAAATTTACTTATAATTGGATCAAATATATTTACACCATGTGTTCAATTTCTTACAAGAGTATATAACAGTTACATTAATCAGTGACAATATCATTATAATCTATCTAACAAAATGGACTCAATAACAATGATGATGGCCTGGACAGTCTTATTGCATCACTTCTCCTCGCTCATATTTCTGAATTTCTCACTCAACAGATGGGTTGCACACTTTAGGTCCTTGATTTGCTGTAAACAAAGCAAAATTAGAGTTAGATATATTTCTATTATGAAAAACTGATTTGATCGAAGATATATATTTGCTCTTACATTTTTTCAGCTTGATTTTTGCCTTCCATTTTTACTGCAATGAAAAATACACCCATAAATATCAGTCAGATACACACATAGATCAACCACATACACGCAAACCGATTTTATAAGTATTTAATGAGATCAGTTCAAAATGATGTTCAATTGACTCAAACAACGATAAATATACAAGCTCAAGCAATATTACAATGTCAAGCAATATACACCCAAGGACAAGCAGTATTAGAACATTTGCAACAGTTGACTATATTAAATTATATGAGTTCAGAAATATACACCCAACAAATTACGCCATATACACCCAACACATTACGCCATATACACCTAACAAGTTACTCAATATACACACAAAAATCAGTTAGAAGAAGAACTAGAACAAGATGAACGGTAAAAACTTAGATGAGGTACATACACTCAAACCGATTTCATAAGTATTTAATTAGATCAGTTCAAAATTATATTCAATTCACTGAAACATGGATAAATATACAAGCTCTAGCAATATTGTATGTCAAGCAATATACACCCAAGGACAAGCAATATTAGAACAGTTGCAACAGTTGATTATATTACATGATATGGGTTCAGGAATATACACCCAACAAATTACGCCGTATACACCCAACAAATTACGCCGTATACACCTAACAATCAACCATATACACCCATACAAATTACTCCATATACATCCAATAAATTAAGCAATATACAGCGAAAAATCAGTTACGAGAAGAACTAGAACAAGAAGAACAGTAAAACCTAGAACCACTTTGAAGAACAGTAAAACCTAGAGGAACTTACAAGAAGAGTAAAACCTAGAATAAGAAGAACAGTAAAAACAATGATATGAGATTTAGAACAAGAAGATCAATAAAACCTAGAAGAACATAGAAGAACAGTAAAACCTAGTTCTTCGATTTCGAAATCAGAAACAGAAATGTGAAAAATGTACAAGATGAGTAAAATAATAACGTACCTTGAATAATATTTTGTTGATGGTTTCTGCTATTATTCGCGACGAGTTCAAATGTCTCTTTGGTTTGGAATGTTGCTCGAAACTTGAGGATTTGTGTTATCTTTGAAGGAGAAGAGGAAGAGTGAGCCATAACGAGCGGTTTTTTCGAAGCGTAATCGTTTGAGTGACGCGCGTGGAATTGACGCTCCATTTAAAGGGAGGGAGTGCGCGTGGATTAAACCTGTGTTGGGCTAACTTGTAAGGATTGTATGTGTTATTTGCATGTATGTGTAGCGGAGCCCTATTTTTTTTCCTTAAAATCTTGTAAGTTTACCACAACAATTTTCAAAGTCCTAGTGGTCATATTACATTTTTTTTAAATTAGTACTTATTTTCTTAAAATATTCGAGAAACTCTTCTGTATTAAAATAAAATATAAATTAATCCTTTTTTCGAAAAAAAATTAAGATAGAAAGATTAGATTGCTTAAAATTAAGGATTAATATGTTTAATATTTTTAAAAAATTTGTAACCAATTTAAATTAGCAGAAATTAATTTCTAAATGGATAACACAATGGTAAGGTACAGATAAATAGATGCATGGTGTGATATCCATAAATGTGGACCTGTGAAGATCAGAGACATGCAAAACGCAGGTAACGTTTTGCAGGCGTTGAAAACAGAAAATTGCAGGCCCTGCAAAACGCAGGCTGCGATTGGCGAGGGAATGGAACAAGAAATTGAAACGTGCCCTGCATGCCGCAGGACCAAGGCTTGACCAACTTCGAACTGAGCAAAACGCAGAATGCGTTTGTCAGTAAACCAGAGCCAAACGCAGGTTGCGTTTTGCAAGCTCTCTACCTGCATGCGTGCCACGTGTTCTGGGAGGGGGTTCAGTTGGGTCCTTATAAGTGAGAAACGCAGATTAAAGTAGAAGCATAGTTATTGAAGCAAAACTAGTTACTGAAGAAATAGTTGAGGGAGAGTGAAGAAGCTTGTGAAAGAGCTTGGTGAAGAAGAAGAACTACATGGTATAGGAAAAAAAATGGTGCGTGACTATACCAAACCAGAAGATCATATTATTGAGTATTTGGATCATCTCCAGTTTGTAAGTAAATTTTTTTAATATTTAACAATAAATATATAAATTTATTTGAATTTTATTTATTTGTGTTGTAATTAGTAGTATTGAGGTTATTAATATTATTATAATTAATATTATGTTATTATTAATTTTGCGTTACGTTTTAAATTTTTTAATACTGTTATTATATTATTATTATTATTATTATTATTATTATTATTATTATAATAGTGAATCTGTTAATGAAAATAATTTATTAATAATTTTTAATAAGAATAATGTGTAATAATTTATTATTATTTTTTAGTAATTTATTATTATTTTTTATAATAATAATAATAATAATAATAATAATAATAATAATAATAATAATAATAATAATAATAATAATGTCAACAGTAAACGGTTTTGTTAATAATGTTTACGTAGAAAAAAAAATTATTATTATAGATATTATAATAAATGATTTTTTTCAGTAATATTTTGTAATAATAATTAATACTGTATATTAATAACAAACCGTGTAGGTTATAGTTATTATAATAAATGGTTATTATTATTGTTATTATTGTTATATTTGGATAACTATTATTATAATTAGAGTGTTATTATGATTATTTTATAATACTGGTTATGATAGTGAGAATAAGTTATTATTAATTTTTAATCATTAATAATACTGTTTAATAAATAATAGATAAATATTCGTGATTTTTTAAAAATTTATTATTATTATGTTTTAACCGGTATTATTTAGAATTTAATAATTATCATTTTTTTTTGCAGGCTATTAGAAATTTGTTGCCCAGAAAACTGGATCCGCCAGATATGTTGAATGAGGTAGCTGCAGTGACATTGGCATTGACTGGTTTTCAACACGTTTCGCGACATTGGCATTAATGTCCAATGTTTTTATTCAGAAGAATAGTTTTTCTAATCGACCTCTTGGTAACTATTATGCAGTTTATATGGCAGCCATATATGGGAGTGGGGATTCCTGATGGCCTCGCTCCCCATATGATTATGTGCTCCACCCAGTTGCCTCTAGTGTCATTCGAGTGCATAGAATGGCACGCGACAGATCGGGTCAGACGACAGTTCGAGATGCAGCAGCTACCACCAGGCCCCGCGTTCAACCTTGGTCGTGATCACTGCAAGCGGCTGACAGGAGCACAGAACCATGATTGGGGACAGATTTACAGTCAATGGGTTAACAGATGGACATTTGACCGCTATAACAAATTGCAGCTAGGCGAGGAGATTATTGATTTCCATCCTCTCCCAGTGTACTACGACTGGTACACGCAGCAGTATGGGATTCACCTGCGGTTGTCAGATAGAGTTCCAGGCGAAGAGATTAGCGCCGATGAACCACAGCAGCAACAGGAAGAACCAGCTGGCCCTCACCAGGGAGTCCCGCCTCATGAGCAACAGGAACAGGTAATGTTTTTAATTCCTAGTATTATGGTTATTAGGTTTATAAATAGTTATCAGTAATTACTATTAATTGTATTTAATTGTTAATTAGGTGCCGGCATATGAGCACCACTATCAGGTCCCGGCGTATGAGCACCAGGTTCAGATGCCGGCATATGGCCATCAGTTTCAGGACCCGGCATATGCCCAGTAGTTTCAGGACCCGGCATATGTCCAGCAGTTTCAGGATCCAGCATATGCCCAGCAGTGACCGGCATATCAGCAGCAGGCAACATATATACCGAAATCACAGCCGCCTCAGGCACCTGAGTCCTACATACCACATCTGGTAATTCCAGCCGAGGGTCACTTTAGTCTGTTGGGTGGATTGGACACCATCAGCTTCTCTGAGGTCCTGAGAGATACAGATTTTCTCGGCCCGATGCAACCGCAGGAAGGGCCTGCTACATCTCATCATTCTAGTGGTCGTCGCACCACTTCAGGTCATGCTAGTGACTTCGACTTTGATCACTCGACGGGTCATGTAGATCCGCTCGGTCTGTCCGCACCACCACGTGGCCAGTTATTTGATTTGAATGAGTACCCGCAGCAGGAAGAGAGAGACTTGGGGTCCGACTTGGAGCACTGGTATGATCTTGGTGGAGCGAGTGCTCTGGGAATGAGTGGCAGCGGTTTGTATGACACTGGTGCTGTGAGCATGATAGATTTAGGCAGTGGTCCTGAAGTCGGCAGTGGGATGGACGCCAGTGTGTCTCAGGGTCATCCGTATAACTTACGGACACAGACTGCGCCTCTGGACAAATACACCCCATCCTTGTATTCAAAGAAGGCGCCGAGGAAGTAGTCTATTGTAGTTGATGGGTGATTCAGGGTTGTATTCATAGTTGTATTCGACATTTGTATTCAGTATTATTATTATGACATATTTAGATGATTCTGTTCAGTAATTATTATTATGACATATTTAGCTTTGTTCCCATGTAACTCTAGAAAATGTTAACTAGGTTGAAAACTTTATTTATCATAACGAGATTAAAAATTTTATTTATTATAAATTGTTAACTAGGTTAAAATACATGACGATATTACATAAAAAGTAACATATAATTGTGAAGTAGGTCATAACAAAGTTACATTGAAAAGCTTAACCACTAATGACCTCCAGCAGAGCTTGGACCTGCGCGCTGAGGACATCGGCTGCAGCTATGTCCCTCGCGTCCACATATAGTGCACCGGCGAGGACCACGCATCTCACGTGAATCCATCTCATTCAAGTAGAGGGTGGACTTCGGTCTTCCTTTCGTCGCGCGCCTCAATGTCCAGTTGGCGATCACCTTCGCTCCTTCGTATCTATCCCATGTAGATGGGTCACCCATCGGAACAAACTCGCCTCTGTAAACCTTACAAATTTCAGACATCTTGTACACATCGTGCACGTACACTTGCCAATCGAGACGCTAGTTGGCGCAACATGCAAGCACGTGGCAACATGGAAGTCGCTCGGCCTGGAAATGGCCACAGTCGCAGTGTCGTTGCGCAAGGTTGACCGTGTAAATGGTACCATCTTGCATTTCACGAACCTCAAACATCTCATTGCGCCTGTTGAACCGGTTGACCACAACGTTTCCTGCACGTCGGAAGCTTTCTTCAACTCTCTTCGTTGCGAACTGTGAATACGTAAATCCGTTGTGGAGACGCTCATGAGCCTCGGTACTCTTCCGGGTGAACAACTCATTCAGCTGATAAAAAGTTGACCGGACCAGGGCAGTCACAGGAAAGTTGCGTGCCCCCTTCAGGACAGAATTTATGCACTCTACCAAGTTTGTCGTCATATGTCCCAACGATGACCACCATCGAATGCCAACACCCATCTCTCAACACCGATCTCATCGCACCATTGAGTATATGCCTCACCCCGCTCTTTAAGTCTTTGGTAGTTTTAGTTGTACTCCTGCTCCGTTCTAGAATAGCCTTTTCAACAAACCATTTAGTCATAAGCAGATGTCACAAATTTTCTATGAATAGAACCATAATAGCGAGTTGATATACCTGTGTTCACCACGAGTTTATGCAAATATAGAGCCTTGAACCTCCTTAAGAAGTTGGAGCCAATGTGCCTGATGCAGTACATGTGCCACGCCCTTGGTGGTGACCATGCACCGTTACTGCGAGCTATTGCAGCGTCGATGGAGGTATGGCAGTCAGAAATAATACCCACCCCATCAATGGTAACAACATATCTTCGCAAATTCGTTAGGAAAAACTCCCATGCGTCTGCCGTCTCACCATCGACTATGGCAAAAGCAATAGGCACAATGTTTTGATTCCCGTCTTGTGCAACCGCTACCAGAAGTGCACCTTTATATTTTCTATACAGGTGCGTGCCATCAACTTGCACCAGCAGCTTGCAGTGTCTAAATGCTACAATACACGGATAGAAGCTCCAAAAAACGCGATGCAGAACTCTTACACCTTGAACCTCCTCAGTCTCACGGTAAACGGGGAGCGTTTTGATTTGAACACGAGACCTTGGCATTTTAACCGTCATTGCTTTCAACCATACTGGCAGGGTCTGGTAAGAAACTTCCCAATCACCGAAAACCTTGGCAACAGCTTTCTGCTTTGCCAACCAAGCCTTGCGGTAACTGACAGTATAGTTGAACCTGTATTGAACTTCTGCAATTACAGACTTCACCTTTATCGAGGGGTCTGATTCGACCAATGGCCTAATGACATATGCAATTGTGTCCGAGTCCAACTTGGCATGATATTGTGATATCGTTCCCACGGTGCACGTGTGCTTGCCATTGTATCTCCTGATCTCCCAACAAGCTTTCTTTCAAATCAAGCTAGCCCGAATTAGCCAATCAGACCCTGCACCATACCCCTTGCATTTCGCATGGAATGTTTGCGGCTCAGACTCATACACAGTGTAATCAACTTCTCTAGAGATAGTGTAGCTTTTGATTGCAGATATCACCGACTCTCTCGATCCAAATTCCATTCCAACACTAAACTCGCCATCTTCCGCCGCAGCGTTGCCTTCACCTACGACATGCGCACCACCATCAGTCAGACGATGCATATAAAATAAACACTATAGGAAACTTGAGTTAATAATCATAACATACCCGTATTCGCATACTCAGAAAATTCTGGGTCATGCATGGCTTTCAGATCTAGAGTCCGCATAAAAGACGGAACACCAAACAGGTGCTGGCTTATAATCGCATTCGCTTCATTTGGCACCTCCGGATTGCCTGCCAAGTCTCCATCATCGTTCTCGTCATCGATTTCATAGTTAGCTTCAAACTCCTCTTCACTGTCATTATTTTCTTCTTCCCAATCTATATCACCGAGCTCATCAACATTGACCTCCTCGCCGACCGCGCCCGACCCTGACTGCTGCTCAAACTCAACGTACAACTCTATCATCGGCACGTGAAATCGGGTTTGTTGATAAATACAGAACATCTGCTGCATACTGGCATCGTTAGTAATGGGCATTAATTGAAACTGTATTAGCCCACCAAATACTTGCACAGGACTTCTGTATAAAAGGTTGCTCACTCTTTTCAAAATGTGGCTTTGAATGTTATTACAAAGCCCATTTTGCAAATCGACAAAGCTCATGGTACATGGAATAGCAAATAACAACAGACATTCACAAACAAAAGTCACTCCTTCATGTGTGTTTGGTATAACTTCACCATTATAGTATATTCGCAAATTTGCAATATTTTCCATAACTTTAACCTCACGTACTCCGATTTTTTTGACATAGCTAACTGCCAAAAAAAACTAACAACTACAACATATGTATTTGAAAGAGGAGAATGATGAGTAGAATGGGAGTGAGGCCGTTGTGCTGAGGAGTGCTTCGTATTTATAGGCAGGCCTCTTCAGGAAAATATTTTTTTTTCAATAAACGCAACCTGCGTTTTTCAAAAAGCAATCTGACAACGCGAAAAAATGCTGCCTATGTTTTGCGTTTTCCAAAAAAAAAATCTGGCCCTCAGCACAAAACGCAGATTGCGTTTTGTTATTACAAAAAAAAAAATTATTTAGCCCAACACAAAACGCAGGCCACCTTTGGATTAAAACTATTTTAAAAAAATTTTGAAAATCCTGCACCAACCAAAACGCAGGCCACGTTTCTTCCCTTTCCTGCACGAAAAAAAAAAAAAAAAACAAAAACAGGCCGAAAGTAAAACGCATCTTACGTTTTACGCCTGTCATCATAGCAGGAAAAATTTTCTCCATGCATCCATTACATTGAATATCACCAAACTTTAATCCATATAAAAAAAAAAGACCCTTAAATTAGTCTAGTAGTTATCTAGTGACTAGTTTCATTAGTCCACTTAAATAAATATTAGGGTTCAAATTTTATCTTGTATATGCAGTAATTTATTAGCCAATGATAAATCTTTGAATAAAACTCAGACCCGCAATAAATTAATAATTAACCTGTCGGATTGAGAATTTAGATACTACAAAAAACAAAAAAAATCACTTTTTTTTGTTAAAAAGTGATTTATCTTAAATAAAAATTGTTAAAGATCAGTTTAGGATATTAGTATTTTTAAAAAGAAATAAATCAATATTTAAAGTATAGACTAAAGTATGACGTTGGGTTATTAGATTAAAAAAATTAAATTAACAACTAAAAATGATAGTTAAAAATAATAAATTCTGATGGTCTTGTAGTATTTCTCATTTTATATATATAAGTATACGACTTATACAACGATGATCTCATTTGTTTTCATAAATATTGAATTGAATAAATTATTATTACTTTTAATTTAAAATTAAATGAAAATAAAGTTGGAGATACTAAAATCATGGATTAAATATTTTTTTCATATGATATAAGTATTTAAATCATATGTTTTCGTTTGTATAAAGATTCATTCAAGGTCTCTTCTGCATACGAATATAGATTTAGTAATAAATAAATTTTATTATGAATATAATAGTATGAATATTAATTGATTAATTTTGTTATCAGTGGCGGATTTAAGGGGGTCTAAGATGGTCATGATCTTCCAATTTTAAAAAAATAATAATAATATATTATTAGTTTATTATTATTATAATATATATATATATATATATATATATATATATATATTATAGATTAAATATATTTTAGTATATTAATACATTAAAAAATTTTATATATTAGTAATTTAATATGTGTAAATTATAATGTGTACTATAATATTTAGTAGCAATTAACAAATAAGTTTAAAAAAATAATAAAAACGTATAAATATATAAATAATTAAAAAGTTATTGAAAAATATATATAGGTTAGGATTAATGTAAAAAAGTAACAACTATAAAAAAATTTCTTATTTTGATTTTTACTATGGCAACAGTAACAACTGAATCGAATTTTTAAACAATAAAAATTATTAAAATAAGATTTTAAAACAAGATAAAAGATAAATTTTTAGCAGATTATATGATTGTATACGTTAAAAAAGAGAATGCTTCAAATTTTATTTCAGATGATAAATTGATCATTTTAGTTATATAAAATATCACAGAACAAATTTAAAAATATCAAAATCCTAAAACATGTAGTTAAATGTTGATTTCTATATAATATAATTAATAATTTTAACTTATATACTATAAATTATATTTTGTTGATTTTTTATTATGTTATATTTTAATTTATTTTGTATTTAATTTGGCCCTTCTTATAAAATTTCTGAATCCGCCACTATTTATTATAAAGAAAATTATTGTGATTTCTTTGTTATTTAAATCTTTTTATCGTGAATTTAACTTTTTAGTTAAACAAAAAAAAAAATTGACAATTGTCAATATGAATACCTAAAATCATACTTTAATACCAAAATCACTTTGGGAGAAAACATTGAAAATTGTAATTTAGATTCTTGATCAAGTTTTAAATTTTTGTTTAATCTTGCACTATCTTAGGAGTACTTATTTTTTTCAACCATTAAGATATTTTTTGGAGATAGAAAATTGATAATTTATTTATGGTATTGAGTTTGGAGTGAAATATAGTTAATAGATTATCCTAAAGACAAATTCAATACCTCAAAAACAAATGTCATTTGGTATATTATTAAAGAAATTTATCTCATTTTATGTGAACTATTATGTATTAGTATTATGAGTGAAAAGTTTAAGTCCATAACAAACGATAATATTTAAGGCTCTTCTCATTAATTACTGAAAGTATTAAGCATTAATATTTAAATACAAATAGACTAAATAGGTAATATAAAAATATAAAACATGTTTTATTGTAAAGCTATCAAATACAAGGAGATTTTTTTTTTTTCATGAAAGGGCTCATTTAAGACTATAATGGCATTGATGGTATATTAGATTTTGAGTTACACTAGATGGATATAAGGATTTGTTTTTCAATAGTAATGTTGATGAGATAATTGATATGCAAAAATTTGTGTCATAAGATGCAAATAAATATATAGACTGCAAGTGAAATAATTTTATCCATAGACTCAAAAAAATTATCATTAATTAGTAATTTATATTTTATTAAATTATTATCTTATATGATTTTTTGAGATAAATATAGTTGATGAATATATATCAGTTTAATGAGAATAAATATATTTTTTATTATTCTTGTATCTCAGTGACATACAAAATTGTAATTAAGATTATATACTCAACTTTAAGAGAGATAAAAATAATTTTATTAGATGCCTTTAAAAAAAAATTATAAAGTTTAAAAGTGCATAAATTTTTTTCTTTTTCAGTATTAATCTGATGGATACCGAGTCGGTATACTTGTAGTGATTGTGTATTTTGTTAGTATCTTTGGCAAAAATTTGAGTATGTTAAGAATGAATCACTAAATAGTATAGTAAAAAAAATTTATTTGAATAAAAAAAATTACATATTCACATATATGAAGTCAGAAAATAAAGTTAAAGATCATTTAGTATTCTGATTCTGATTTTGTTGAATGTCAATGAAATTTTGATCCACTACAGATATATTCATATACTAATTGGAAGAGTTCTTTAAAAAAGTGTTGAGAAGATACTTGTTATTCTTTCCATTAAAACACTTGAATATAAAATACTTTTTGAAGACATTCAATTAGGTAACTACAAACACTTATCACAAATTATAAATATATATTTAAAAGACTACATGAATTATTTTGTGATAATGTGTTTGTAGTCTACTATTTTAAATTATTGTTAAATAAGAGAGTTCAGAGTATTTAAGTGTCTTGTAAGTAAGTTAGCACAAATTCCACAAATTCATACATATTTTTTGTAGACAAGAAAAGAGGGATCAAAGACCCAAAAAAACAAAAGAAAAAACTAGCAAAAGCCTCTCGACCTTAGAGAATCATAATTATCTAACAGAAAAGAATTCTTAATGTCAGAAGAAGAAGGCAGAGCATAAAAAGATGAAGGCCAAGAGGGAGGTGTTGTTCTTTGTTGGCAAGAGAGTCAGCCACGGTATTCGTTTCTTGTAAAATCCAATTAAACGGTAACTAAATAAGTAATTAATTAAATATAGGATAAAAGGATTGGGAGATTTAGATTTCATAATTTGAAAATTTAATGGTAATATTTGGATTCGGAGGATTTTTCTGAGTAAAAAAATGTAATTTATTTCGAAAACACGTAAAGACACGTACCGGTAATTTAACCGGAAGTACCGACTTAAGTCTTTTCGGCACTACGAGTAAGACAATTAATTATGAGTGAAGAAGGATAAGAGATTATTATTTAGAATTTGAAGAAGTAAAAATATTTAAAATACAAATTTAAACACTAATTTCAAAAAATTTAGCTCAAAATTGAATCAACAAACCGAACCGATTGAACCAGATCCAAATGGACCCAAGTCCACGTAATTCACTCCATATAAGGCTTGCAAACAGTCTTCTTCCCTTTTCCCAATTCATGAAACACGATGAAGAGAAGTAGATTGAGGCAAAACCTAACAAAATTCATGTTTTTAACATCGGCAATCCATATCCACCAATGTTCCTCGTAGCAAATTGGGGCAAATATCTGAAGTTCGGGCAGAGAGAACAATTTTTTAGTTTAATTAACAATTAACGAAAGAATTGTGTTAAGAAACTTTATAAACGAAAACTTACAAATGGATGGAATGCCAACTTTTTCATGTCCAGATACGGGAAGAACATCTTGTAGTCTTGAATATCAAAGGACTTGTTTATTTTTGAATGTTTGAACTCGCCCTTATGATTTTTCAAAGCCATATTCTGCTTTGTATAACACCGAAAGTAATAGTTATTACACACAATACATTACATACATACACCAAAATTTGAGCTTACTATATCTTACCACAATATCAGGAGAAAGACAGTAAATTCGGTCTTTAAATCTTTTATTCTTTTTTTTTTGTTGAGAAGAAGACACATTGCAGTGACAATCTAAAAAACAAAAAACCAAAGTTATTACATACATGGCAGAACAACTCATAATAAAATTATTAATGTTATTCTAAGATTACCTAGGCTTTAATATATGTATTGTCTTTTAGAGATGCAAAGTGCACTTTTATTTATTTGCAGCGGTTGTTGATGGTTGAGGATGCATATTACGTCCCACTCATTAGTGCTTCCATCTTCATAAGTCTTGATATTTGTGGTCTAGAGAAAGCACTTTTCTTTAAGGTTGTCCGAGATTTTGCTCTGTTTCGCAGGAGTTTCAAACTTGTCAACAAAGCGCTCGGTGGGCTGCACCTTTTAGCATAGGGGACTTTTATCCTCAACAAATTTTAGCGCCGCCGCAACCCCAGTGGTTACAACCTACTCCCCCAGCTCTTCTAAATCTTCAACCAGTATTGGGCTCTCTTGAGTTTTTCCCTTCTCGGCTGCTAGCTGACCCTTCTAAGTCAGTGTATCTTCCTGACTCGATTCACTAAAGCCAAGGCTGAACGTGTTGGGAATAAATAGTATGACCACAATCCAATCAGTCATGTGCCAAATAATTTGTTATTGTTATTATATTAAAATGTTAATATAATAAAGTCCTTGATTAAATTTAGAGATTTATCATTGTGATAGTGATCTTAATATTGAGAGATGAATCTTTTATAATTTAATCTAAATTATTCTTGGTCATAGGATTATTAAAAAGGATATTATAATCCGGAAAGATCAATATATATATATATATATATATATATATGGTGCATATAAAGATATGACCATTGAACTGACTCACTTTGAGAATTCCCAATGGTTATAATTACCGCATATTTGTCAATAGGATATTCTCAAGATGAACATGGTAATAGAGTTTCCTTTGACCTGCGACTATCATAGTAATTAACAATGTATTTATTATACTTTGATTTCGGACACCTAATACTCTAGGGTGCTAGTTGAATGGATATTAGATATGATTTAAATATTTGTAGAATTAATGATTAGTCAATAAAGAATCCGTCAACTCTCGGTAAATAGTTTGAGCTCTATGATTATAATGACTGAGATGAATAAAACCTTGGCCAATGGGATTGATTGAATGAAGAAATGAGTTTATTAGGTCATTCACAGTTCATTATAATAATAGTACTAAGTTAGAGTTTGACAATTAAACCATACTCTAAGGGTTAATCAAAAGCTAAAAAGATAGAAGGAATTATACTTTGTTTTTCTCAGGTTCTTAGTAAAAATATATTACTTCATACTATCGGATCGTTAAGGAGTGTTGCTAGACGCCAACATTGATTAGTAAATTTAGTATGAGTAATTTACTACCCGCTTAGTATTGAACCTATGGGGTCACACACTAACGAGTGTTCTAATCTTTGCTTTAGAATTATTTAATTATTATTTTGATTTGATCAAATAAATAATTATATTAATTCAAATGGAATATTATTATATTCTTTGCTAGCATCAAGAATATAATAATAATATAATAATTGAGAATATTAAATGAGATTTGAGAATAATTATTTATTCTATTTCTAAATTTGAATTCTAAATTTGGATGAGATCCTAATTGATTTTGTTTCAAATTGAATTATGATATGATTCATAAATTTGAAAGATTCAAATTTAAAATCAGTAACAAATCTCATACTATATATATGTATGCCAAGAGTAGAGAAAAAAGATGAGAATAAAAACACAAGAATTTTATTCCTTTACCACTACACACATAAATATATGTGAGCCTAATTCTTGGAGAAGAATTTTATGACGTGCAAAGAGTTGCAAGAGGTTTTTCAATTTAGATCAGATGTCTATTGGTCAAGGAGTTGACAGCAAAGGTTGGTCTCGGTGTGGATACGCATAGCGCCTTCGTACCATCGAAGGAGAAAGTGATTTTTACTAGCGTACACAGGTATTTAGATCTGATCTATATATTGTTTATTATTGGAATAAAATTTAAGCACAAAATAGATCTTTAGAATTACTTTCTTTTCTTTTACTGTGTGTTATGAACATATGGTAATTCTTCAGAATGATGGCGCAGGAAATTCATGCTTTACAAGCGATGTTGTCCTGGCAATTATCATTAATGTAGCAGTGCCTTGAGGGGGTGGATGACTACATGGTGATATATAAAATAGTATAAGAATAGACAAAAGATATTGAAAGGGAGTTATATTGTGTAGAACTTACATTTTAGAAGGAGTTGTTGGCTTTGTAGATGTGCTTTCAGCAGGTTAATGGAGTTGTGGAGTGTTGCAGGATTACAGAAAAGGAATTAAATGAAAAAAAATCCAACTACACCTCAATTCACAAGAAATACACTAAAATAAGAACCAAATACACCTCTATGTAAAAGACATGTAACCAAATATTATTCCTATGCATTAATTGTTTCTTTTCTAAATTCCTCCTTAGGAGACTTTGCAGGGGTTGGTGGATTTTGCAGAAGGCTTGATGCTCGTGTCTCTGATGGAGGCACACATATTTGAAGTGGAATTCTAATGAAAACAAAAATAAAAAGTTAATAAACTTTCTTAAAATAGAAGATTGGAAGGTTGAAAATAAGTTGGAAAACTCACACGTTGAGCAGTTCGGACTGCGAATGTGTCTCTTTTCGAAGAATAATCATTCCTTCTTGAGCCGAGTCACTAAATGATTCTTCTTGGTCCCCAATCGGAAATACACCAAATAATCTCAGAATACACCTTAAGCATTGAAGAGAAACACATCCTCTGTTTTATGAAAACTTACATAGTTGCAGTTTTTTCTTTTTCTTTCTACCGTTTTTTCTTGAATAAATCATTAAAGGATTTTTTTTCTAAAAAAAATATATACAAAATCAGAAGCAGGACATGGTAACATAAGAAATAAGAAAATGTTTATAGAAACAGAAATTACATGTTATCACTTGGTTTATTTACACTACTTTAATTTGTCTGTGTTTAAAAGACAGCATCATTTTCACTTTCCAAGTTCACATCCGGCATTCTAAGGACAAAATAAACATCATTTAGTAAAACTCAAGTAATTAATTACATTAGGATTTATCAAATAAAGAATCTTACGTTTAGAAAGAATCATAGTGCACTTTCGTGGAGCAGAGCCCACCTTGTGGTATCTCTCTTCTCTTTTCCTGCATCATGGGAAAGTAAACAATCACCAACAACAAAAACACATTAAAATTACTAATATACACCAAAAATAAATATACCCTTGTGCAGCCTTTTCATTTGTTTATCTTTTTTATTTTCTAAAAAATTCTTCTATTTCTTCAGTTCTGACAGCAAATGCAAAAGATTATGTTAACAAATAAAATTTTGATGTAAAAGAGAAAGATAACTATACAATATATCTTACACTTCATCGGATTCAGTTTCTTTCTCAGAAGATGAATCCTCAATAATGTGCTTTCTTTTTCTTGATTGCATCCTAAAAATCAAAGAATTATCAATCAAACAAACACAACACAATTGATAAAATACCCCCGAAAAGAATGCATACTTTGTTGCAGGACTCTGAACTTTTTTTTTCCTTTTTTTTTATTATTCGCTCCAATTCTTCACTTTTGACAATAAATTAGAAACATTCTGTCAATATAAAATTTTTTGATATAGACAGAAAATATAGCATTCCAATGATAATTTGAGAATCTTACTCATCATCAGATTCACTTTGGCTTTCCGAGGAGGAATCCCGAACAATCTGCTTCCTCTTTTTGGATACCATTCCGGACAGCAAACAATCATGAGACAAAAAACACAATAAAAAAGACAAAATCCACCGAAAAATAATACTTACTTTTTTGCTTTTTTATTTGGTTGTTTTCTTTATTTTGGTGGTTCCTCAGAGTCTTATTCAGAATCAGACTCAGAGGAAGTAGACTATCTCTTTCCGATGAAATGTCCTTCTTTTTTTTGTGTTTTTTTCTTTTTCTCCTTTTTTTCTTCCTTTTTCATTCTCGTTAATTTCTCTTTCAACTATGCCTTCTTGACGATGCCTTGAAACAGGTAAAACATTAGTTTACATCATATACATAAAACAAAAACACCGAAATTAAAGAAAAAGATTCTGTTCAGTTACCATATGACCCTTAGTTTCAGCTTCTATCCTCTCAAGCAACAACTCCCTAGTCCAGTGCATCACCTAGGACGGTCCAGGGATTGCATCCGCCCCCTTGTTTTTGTGCTTGGATTCGTGAAAGTATACAATCATCAGAGTATAGAGGCAGCCATCGACATATTTTTTCTTTTTCAAGACGTGCTCAGTTATTCCCTTGATGAGGAAGTCGAGGATTTGACCACCCCAATTCCACTCCCTTACGGTGTCCACACAAAAAATCGGAGGCATGTGGATGGGAGAAATCTTGTTTATTGTTGTCGGCAACAAGAACGCTATTTGAATGTAGAGGATGAACACCCTTTGAACGTAAGCTGATCTTTGTCACTGTCAACACCAATCTCCATCATCAAGTCCGTCAGTTGCTTCAATGTTTTTCCTTGGAAGCTTTCTATAAACTTCCTTGTCCTCCTCAATAAACTCGTTAAAATTAACTTTGTTTGGAAAGAGGTCCCCTACAAAAGCAGCAAAACAAGATAAAAAATTACACTTCAATTCACTTAAAATAGACCTAAATACCAGCCATATACACCTCTATTTTTTTTTAATTACATAAGATAATATGAGTTCAAAAGAATAGATTACAAAGAATGCAAGTATAACAGTTTTGTGTAATCGGTTACCAGATGCATTCAAGCCAAGGGCAACTCCTATATTTTCAGGGTTGATGGTCAATACAACGTACTGGTGTCCAATTTGTTTGTTATCACATTAAAGGAATATGCCAACTCCTTCAAGAGCTTATGTGGCACATTCATTGTGAGGATCTGCATCAAACCACCAAATCCCAATTCTTAGACGATGGCTTTCTTTTCTTTGCTCATGTTTTAGAACTTTTCATTCAGGAGTCTTGTTGAGCATCTCAAATCATGAGTTTTCTGTAAATAAACGAAACGAGAATAATTTAAATAAGCTATATTTATACAAAGAAAAATTGAGTTGGTCTAAGATATATGTGCTTACATTGTATTTTGGTCCAACAAGGTTCTTACTTGCCATTTTTACTGTAAGAAATAAAAAATATGGTTAATAGATCACAACATCACCATTTACAGTCGAATTCGCTTGATATACACCGAAATTCAAGTCATGTACACCTCTAGTATTTTGTTGATTACATGACATAATATGAGTTCAAAATGATATTCAAGTCAACCAAACATGCATAAAATGACACCAAAAGTACAAGGACAATATTCTGTTTCTAGTTACACCAGGGATAGGACAACAGCGTCAGTTACAGTCAAATTTGCTTGATGTACACTGAAATACAAACCATATACACCTCTAGTATTTTTTAGATTAAACGACATAATATGAGTTCAAAATCATTTTCAAGTTAACCAAACACGCATAAAATGACACCAGAAGCACAAAGACAATATTCTGTTTCTAGTTACACCAAGGATAGGACAACAGCACCAGTTTCACTCGAATTCGCATGATATACACTGAAATACCAGCCACATACACCTCTATTATTTTTTAGATTACATGACATAATATGAGTTCAAAATCATTTTTAAGTCAACCAAACATACATAAAATGACACAAGAAACACAAGGACAATATTCAAGAACAACAGTACCAGTTATAGTCGAATTTACTTGAAATACAGTGAAAATTTCTATTTATACAAACTCAGTTCTAAACATGCAAACATTCACAAAACACATGAAAATATACGTTAAAATATACGAAAAATAGTACCTAAAATGGTTATCACCGATTGAACAGTATGACGAGAACAATAATATCTATTTTAAACCAAAAACACATAATGAATCTACTTAATAAATAGAAATACGATTACATAGTTTTCGTGTTCGAAATGAGAAAGAAAAAAGTAAAAAACCTCGACGATTAGTGAAATAATACCTTGAACAATCTTTCTTCTTTTGTTTCTGTGGTTTTTTATGGAGATTTTGAAGTTTTCTTATTGATTTCCTCGAGTTTTCGCGACGATTTTGATAGTTTTTTGAGAGATTTTGAGCGTTGTTTGAATCTTTAAAGTTGGGGTTTTGATCGAGGAAGAAGAAGTGTTTTTCATAATCGTGACTTCGTGAGTGAGCGCGCTATTGAAACGGTTGAGTGGAGCGCATGTGCACACACTCGTATACGTGAAGGTTATTTTTGTTGGATTTGACCCAACTTGTATAACTTGTAAACTAAAAAGACGTATATGTATAACAGGGCTAATAAAATACTAATATCATTGAGTCGAGTTGATTTTAATCGGGTAATTGGACTACTTGTAAACACTAGGGGTGGCAAGCGGGGAAGCCCGCCCCGCCTCGCCCCGCCCCGCCTAATGGCGGGCTGGCAGGCCGGCAGGCTAAGCCTGCCAAATATCTTTTTTTTTATTTTTAACTATTAAATAATATATATAAAGGTATAAAAAAATATCTTCTGTTTTTTACTTTTAATTATTATAATTTCTAAAAGTATAAACAAATTATAATTTTTATATTCACAAACATTAAAGTCTTTGTAATTATAAATATCTAATAAACATAATTATAAACCAAGTTTTCATCCAAAAATAATTATAAATATTATTCCCAAAGCAAAATAAACACAATCCAAAACATAATTATAAATATTGTCTCTAAAACAAAATAAACATAATCCAAAACACTCAATTTTCATCTTTATTCTCTTGTAAGTTGAGTTGGAAGAAGTTGGGTTTTGGCAAAAAAAAAAAAATTGTAAAAATACCCCTTGCAAAACAAATACTAAGCCCGGCGGAAAGTCCGCCCCGCCCTGCCAAAGCCCGCGGTTTAAGCGGTGCGGGTTAGGCGAGCTTTTGCTATTTGGCGATCCCAATTTTCCAGCCCAACCTATTTTTTTTTGACAGGTTACGCGGGCCGGACCGGCCTGGTGAATTTAGGCCCGTTTGCTACCCCTAGTAAACACCCTTACTCTTTATTTTGAGGGACCTGATTTTATTTTTGTTCTATGCAATATGGATGATAGGCGACCAGTATATATAAATCATAATCGTCAACGAGTAATAACTAAAATGACATAGACTTCCTATACTCAATTAAGAGGTTGCGGGTTCGAGTCTCCTATCTTTTTAAATTTTTGCAATGAGTAATAGCTCAAATGGCATAGTCTCTCCATATTCAATTAAGAGGTTGCGGGTTCGAATCTCATATCTTTGGTAAAATATATATATATATATATATATATATATATATATATCATAATCAATTAATGATGCATTAAAGATAAGAATAATTCGATGTGAGTTTTTGATGAACAAAACTAAACCAAATCAGCATCCGTCAAGGTTGGGGACCTCCATACGGCACAATTTTCCGCATATTACTAAACACGTCATTCATCGTAAGCACTAAGAAGTCATCACCATCCATCACCGTTCCAATGGCAACAACTCGCATGATCCTCAGAGCAATTAAGAAACGCCCCTTTTTGTTCCCCGCATCATCCCACTCCTTCTCCTCTTCTCGACACGTACCACTCCAATTCAGTTAGTTTTTGTTTCACTTTGTTCAATCCATGGTGCTGATTCTTGAACTGGGTGTAGGGAAGCACGCTGGTTGTGGCGGAGCACGATAGTGGCGCCGTGAAACCCCATTCTCTCTCTGCAGTTACGGCTGCCACGTCACTGGCTGGTCACGGTAACTCTTCCGTTTCGGTTCTGTTAGCTGGCTCAGGTCCTTCCCTTCATCAAGCTGCTTCACACGCTGCTTCTTCTCACCCTTCAGTCTCTCAGGTACTTGTTGTTATTATTATTATTATTATTATTATTATTATTATTATTATTATTATTATTATTTGGATAATTACGCAAGGAGCTTCTTCAGATATGGTGGAAAAATCCTATAAACTAGGCGATTTGACTTCTTGAACTTAATTACCAAATTATAGTACTAACCTCACAGTTATGCTAATCCAGTTTCTGAGTTTTGAATCATAGGGTTTTAGTTCCTTTGACCAGTAGTTAGTTGAAGGGGTTATCGGCATTTCAGATTGATGTATTCTTTTCATCCTTCTATCGCCAAATTTTGAAAATTTTGGTTTTGAGATTACCCTAAATTGATATTAGAGTAAACACCTAATTTGGTTTAGGATTTTAGATCACACACTTTAGTCTACAACAAATTTTTATTCTCTATCCTTGAGAATAACTCTCATTGGACATATTGGTCCTTGAGTCATTTTTAATCAATTTTTTAATATGCATGTTGAACAAAGTAAGCCTCTAACGAATTTTATTATAAGACAATTAGGTGCTCAAAAAATACATTCTAAGACAAACTAGTTCCCCTTCAAAACTACACAAAGACTAGTCCGTACGACAGAAGTAATTTTTGAGAATTTTTAGAGAATAAGAATTTGTTGGGTACCAAAGTGTCTGATATGAAATTCCTTAGGTTGTGTTTGGAAGGGAGACTAAATTAAGTTTTTGTATTGTGTTTGGTGGAAAATATACTGGACTGAGACACTGAGTTATGTCTCAGTATCATGTTTGGTTAAAGATAAATATGGAGACTAAGAGGTCGATTTGGAATTTGAAAAGTTAAATGAGGGTATTTTTAAAAAGAAATATTATTAAAGCTTCAGTCCGTCTCCAGAAATTTCAGTCCATTTTGTCCCCACTTTTTGGAAGTATTGATGGGATTGAAATTTTGTGTCTCAAGACTGAAATTTTAGTCCCAATCTCTGGTCCCCAAACACAATACTCAGTCCCTGTCCCTAGTCTTGGTCGCAGTCCCAGGAAACAAGCGCAGCCTTAGGGATCAATTTGGATGTTTATTCTTGATATTATAATTGGTATTGTTTAGATTTAGATTTGGGGAAATCAGCATATATTGTTCTTTGTTGCAAATATTTAAATGGCTGGTATTATGTTTTGATAAAAGAAAAAAGTTCTGTTAGATAGTCAACAACCAACATAAAAGTTTGTGGAATCTTCATGATGTTGATTGCCGATTGGATGGTTTATAATACGACGGTATGATCTTATTTGATCCATGGAGCCAACTCCGCACTGAGAAGAGGCTAAGTTGTACTAATGCTTTTGATATATGGGTGTT